>NW_026712380.1:330230-581751 GCF_030504385.1 Musca domestica | reverse complement strand
GGACAACGAATGTTTTCTCATCGGAGAAAACCAAATTCGACAGTTAACCACTTTCAGCCAAGCGAAGCAACTCTTCATCTCATTTGTGGTTTTCCAGCCAAATATAAAGAAATCACACTGTCACGCATGAATTCCATAACGAATAACTTTTTTTCTAGAAAAATCTCACCAAAATGCTTTTGTACGTTTGTAAACAATACAATGAGCTGTCACTGGAATAATTTTAACAGCTGTCGAACGAGTGGCTTAGAAATGACAGCAGTCTGAATTTGGTTGCAGTTTTTTGATCTTTCAAAATCAAAGATCAGATGACAATACGAGGATTATTTTATTCGGAAATTTTAACCATCAAGTGAGTCAACAAAAGAGTATTTTGGTTCTTTTTTTTTTTCAAAATATGATAAAAAAATCCTTTAAATGTGTTCGCAGTCCGTCAAAATATCCTAAAACTGTATTTCTCATAAGGAAAAATATTATAGAAAATAGAAATGGGGATTAAAAATATGACAAAAACTTAAAAGAATCTTGAAATCGGAGTTTATCCTTATGTAGAGAGTGAATCAAAAAGTGGACCGTTTTTAGCCCTTTTTTGAAGGGAAATGAAATATATCTCAAAATATTAGGGCTTCTTGGTATATGGTCAAGGATGTATAAGAGCCTTATAAAAATTGTCCTTAGAACCGAAACTCTTTGAAGGTTTTGACCTACAAACTAGTGACTACCAAAACCGCTTGGCATTCTCCAAACCCCATCTGTATTCTTTTGTTATGTATAAGTATTTTTAAGGGTTTATTAAATTTAACTTTAAATTCCTTTTGTACTGTGAAGTTTTGTACTATTTCACAAACGTTTACAATAATTTCATGTCGTGGAAAAATAAAACGATATTGACTGTATCAAATTTGTATTGATAAATATTTTTTTCATTGGCACACATATAACCATCATATGCTTTATTAGGGTTAATAATTTATTTAGCTTTAAAGCTATATTTAAATGCCTATACTCAAGTCCAGCTTGAGACATACAGCAAAACAGATTGAGAGAATAACTTAGCACTGGACACGACCAACATAAATTTAGCTTAAATTGTGCTTGCTCCTCACCAATTCAATTCAATTAAGCTTTTAACAAAAGAAAGCTTTTTTTAGTGAAAATAAATAAACAAATCGGCCGTATAAGAGTTCCAGCGCTAAATTGTAAACAGCGCTATATTTAAATAAAATGATAAAGCCATTTACACTTTTTTCACTGTCATGAAACTTTCTTGAACTTGAACGCCGTTTGTTGCTGCAGGTTATAAACCTCCGCAGACGTGTGTTATCTATACGCAAGTTTTTATGAGGAATGGAAGAAAACTATTTTCCTTTGTTTTGATATGTAAGTTAGTACGTATATGCATTTATTATCAACAAATTGTAAAGGGAATGGGATTTCACTCTTTCATGTCGGAGAACATTCTTGTGTAGATAAAAATCTCGTAGAAATTGTATATTAATAAATGATACATCTGCACAGTCTACGAAACTGAAAGAATTGTTTGATGAAATCTAGATTTTTACACCGTACAACACAAAAATAATTACAGGAAAAACTCATTAGATTATGAAAGTAGGGATAAAAAAGAAGAAATGCGTATCGGCGTTGTGAAGGTATCCCCTCTATTTGGGCGAAATCCATCCTATTCCACATTTTTTGAAAATTTTGGATTAAGATTCCTTGGAGCTCTTGCGAAAATATAGTGTCTTTGGAAATATTAATTATAACAATTAAAGGATTATTTTGGTGAAAAGTTTCACCCTCAAGCGAGTCACCAAAGGGTTATATTTGTGGGATCGTAGCAAGTCAAAATATTCTACAAAATTATTTGAAATCCTTTTATGGATCCTAGAATACGTCAAATGTCTAAATCTTTACCAAACGCCAAGAATTCATATTAAGGTCAAAGTTCACATGATTTTAGGCAACATATTCCTACATATCATTATTTTCTAAGGATGTCGTCAAAGGCCAAAATATTTTTATCAAATTTCACTATATGTCCTCAAAGAAAGGAAATCTCAATTTCCACTAAATATCAAGAAAATATTTGCATCAATGTTGTCAAAAAACGTGAAAACCCCGTCTGCATAAAATAAACGTGTTAGCCAGTAAGTGTCAAAAGAAGACATATTCACAAGACATTTAGGTATAAAATTTTTTAAGAAAATTTCATTCGAAATGTGTATATTACAAGTGACCATTTTCCACTGCTAATTTGATGTGTTTCCATTTTAAGTCAAAATCTTCTTTTTTTTTTTTGGGAATTGTAAAAAAAAAAAATATTTCCGATCAAATTTCGTTGTGAGCTTCTGAACAAATTTGTATTAAAAAATAATTTCCTATAAATTAAATACTTTCGTTACAAAGTTTTCATATACATAAGTTAACTGTCTAATAGCCAGTCTAGGTTGTGGAAGATTCCAGATTTGTTTTCATGATAAAAATCCCAAAAGATTTTCAAACTTTTAGACCACATGTAAGGCTTTATAAAATATAAAGGGACCCCAATATTGAGACTCATTTAGAAGTTTGAAAATTTATAAAATTGGTGAGATGAAAAAACTGCAACCAACTTTAGACTACTGTCATTTATTTCTAAGCCACTCGTCCGACAGTTGTTAAAATTATTCCAGAGACAGCTCATTATATTGTTTAGCGTACAAAAGCATTTTGGTAAGAATTTTCCAGAAAAAAAGTTATTCGTGTTGGAATTTAAGCGTGATAGTGTGATTTCTTTATATTTGGCTGGAAAACCACAAGTAAAGGAAGTGGACGGAAGAAAACAGCAACATCAGCAGAAATGGTTCGAAAAGCAAAGAAACGACTTGATCGAAACCCCCGTCGCAGTGGCCGAAAAATGGCTCGTGAGCTGAACATATCGCAATATTCCATTCGGCAAATATTGAAAAATGAGCGCGGTGTAAAGCCATTGAAATTCCAAAAAGTGCAAGAACTTACACCGCAACAGAAAAAAAATAGACTCAAAAGAGCTAAAGCGTTGCTTCGCTTGGCTGAAAGTGATGAACTGCCGAATTTGGTTTTCTCCGATGAGAAAACATTCGTTGTCCAGCAGTTTGTAAACAAACAAAATGAAAATGTGCACCTTCGGTAGGCCACCAGAACTCTTGATGATGGTGTGGGCCGCCACAACAGCCGATGGTCGCTCTCCGCTCGTATTACTCGATTGTGGCATCAGAATAAATGCCTAATAGTATCGCGAAAATATTCTGCAGGGTGTATTAAAGCCAAAATGAGGATCCTCTCTTCATTACCAGCGCATAATGGCTACCAAAATCTCCAGATACAAGTCCGTTAATCCATTGTACTATTGTGTCTAGAGTATTTTGGAAAGCAAGGATGGCACTAAAAATACCAAAGTATCGATCAACTTAAGCATGCGCTTCTCCGGGAATGGATCAAGATACCGCAGAGCAACATGGGGGCAGCGTGTGACGATTTCATTGGCCGTTGAAAGGTCGTAATTCGTGTCAAAAGTGACAAAATCTAAACTTATTCTAAAACTTGATGCTATTTCCGACATTTTTTGCTTTCATTCAATATAATTTTAAAAAAATATATAAAAATTATGGCGTTTGACTTTTTTAGTGGACCTGAATCGAACATTTTCGAAAGAAAACAATTGTCAAGTTTCATCTAATTTGCTGAGGAATTGTGACAGAAATAATTACCACTCGAATTCTAAAGTCGATTAGCCGAAGTAAGCTTATTTTGTATTTTTGTATTTATATCAATACCTTTTAAATTAAAATAAAATGTATACAATTTATTTATAAACGTATTTTTCCATATTTTCTTACCACTGCCACTAATCTTGGAAGAGGTAAATTTATGTTGTATGTGACCTCTCGAACTAAATATAGTTGCTATGGAACCCATGGTATGACTTTCAGAATAGGTAATATTTAAAATCGAATGAAACTACTTTATTTGATCAAAAGAGGCGTCGTCGATGTATTATTTACATCAACTCAGAGGGAATTTTATAAGGGATAAATATCAAAATCTGATCCGATCCCGACAAAACTTTGAAAATTTATTTTCAGGATGTACCCAAGATCTTGTAACGGAAATCCTTGCTGTGGAGTGTGTTATACGGATTTTGGTGACTTGGATATAAAATCGGATGGTGGAGGGTACTTAAAGTTCGGCACGAACTTACAACATTCTTACTTGTTTTTTTTTTTTTTTTTTTTTTTTTTTTTGTACAGATATCTTTGGTTAGACATTGTTTTCTAGCCAAATTTTTAGGCAATCGGTCCATTGCCACAACTCCTCTCCAAGATTATTCAAGAGATTTTGATAATAGCCAATTTGACCATAAGTCAGATTTTTAACGAAAAATCCACGAAAATAAACTCATGAGTACCAGCTTCAACTTATTCAACAAAAAAAAAAATAGCATTTCTGTCCTCTTGGTTGCAGAATTATTTAAATAGTTAAAAAATTCTCTTTATTTATATTTATACTATAATAAAATCGTGGTAAAAATGCATGAATTGAAGGTTAAAATCGTTTTTACTCATTAAACCTCCCTCGTAGCTTTGCAGTGTCTCAGATGACAAATAATCGAACAATTCAATAATTTATGAGAGCACTAGACATTATAGAATGTAATTAGATAATAATCGAAGTCTAAATAAATCTCTCTCAATGGCTTTTGTGAAATAGAAATCCATCAAAACAAAGAGAGAGAGAGTGAGATAAAAAATTGCACTGCAATGCTCTTTTTGTGTGGTAAAATATTCAATGCCACCAACAACAATAAAAGCCCCAAACTCACACTCAAACCCAACTGCAGCTCAGAGCGACGCTTCAAGCAACAACAATTGCAATAAACAACACAAATGCCGATTAGAGTGTATTTGTGGCTTGGTGTTACACCTCGGTTCGTTTGTTGTTGGACGATTTAAGTCGTTCGTTGACATAACACATAAGAAAACAAAAGTCGAGAAGAGATATTGATGCTCTGCTCTTGTAACAACCGAACATTACACTGATGCCAACCGGGCAGTGGCAGCAGCGCTTGCAGTAGCCACAAACAATAACACTTGTAACCCGTGTAAACGATGCTTTATTTGTGCAACAACAGTTGCCCAGAACAGACGTTGTTTCTTTTGGCGATCGGTCGGTGGGTTCGGTCAATCGGTCATTGTAGTGGTCAGTATTCAGTGTCAAGTGTTGTTGCTGCAAAAAAGAAGAATTGAAAAAAAACGGTGTCTTTGTGAAGTTAGAGAATAATCGCACAAGTGTTTCGTTTTCAAAACCGTTTAATAAAGTAATTGTGTTAAAAAAAATGCATTATTTGGTATTTTAGAGCAGAGTTCTATTTTTTCTTTTTATTCCTCCTCCACACTCATTTGGCAAAGTGATAATATTTCCATAAGAAAATCACGCACCTCACGAAATGACCCTCAAAAAAAGTGTTCCGAATCGCATGTGTTCTTTATTATGGCATACATTACCTATTTGACTAAAATAAATGTCGATGGCAATAGAATTTTAATTATTTTAACTGTTCTGTTCAATAACACATTAACCACACATCGGTGACATACCTAACCTATGAACATTCACATATAAATATATTATTGTGTTTATTTTTGAAAAAAAGTGGGGGTTTGTGCATACTGTGGCTCATGGAGGGAAAAAATAGTACGAAAAGAATGTATTAGAAAACAATTGGTTACAAACATATGTAAGCATAGAAATATCTGGAAGCGGTTAAAAAAACAAAATTCAAGAAAAAATAAATTTTATATAAAATCCACTATTTTTTGACCAGAAGGTTCTTGAAAAACGCCAGATTCGTGAGTTTAAAAAAATATATAAAAAAGCATTTCTAAAAAAGGCATTATTTTTGTATAGCAGCTCAGATGGCTGTAAATGCACGATTTTATACCAGGAAGACCTTGCAAAACATGTTGCTACAAATCAAAAATTTGGTCTAGATTGAAGGTGCTTGTTTCCAGACGAAGAATATTTTGAGTTGTATTTAAAAAAAATATGATTTTTTGTCAGGAAGTTTTTGCAACGTCCAGGACATACTTAAAAATTCAAAAAAAAAAAATCAAATACCGGAAGTTTTTAACACCCACTTTCAAAAAAATCGTTTCTCGATCAGTGTGATTTTGGCAAATATTTCGTTTTAGGTTTAAGATTTTTAAAATTCTTTAAAAAAAGTATCGATCAATTGTGATGGATTTTTTCCAAACACTTTTTAAAAAACTTCCGACCAAAAATCCTGGATTAAAAAAAAAATTCTCAAGCGCTTGCCCCCTAAAATTTTTGGATTTTTTAATTTGTCAAACTTGAATTCTTTGAAAGTATTAGAAACCAGTAAAGAAAGTCTTAAAGTCGAGCGGGGCCGACTATGATACCCAACACCACTTTGCTAATTTAGTAGAGCTCCGCATAACAATTAAAAGTTTTAATGGGAGAATTCAATCATATGATTACAATTGTAATTTAAAGTTCAAAGGACTAAATATGCCGAAGCATTTGTATCTTTTAAATTCCGGATTTGTATTGCTCGTTTGGTGCACAAATAATTTGAAATCGGATAAAAATATATATGAGAGCTATATCCAAATCGGAACCGGTCTCAATAAGATTTGGCAAAGATATTTCTGAGCTGTATTTCATATATTTCCCTGAATATCGTTGTTACGGAGTGCATATTACGGCTGTGGGTAACAAATACAACAAATCGGATGAACAATATATATGGGAGCTATAGCTATATCTGAACCGATCTTCACCAAATTTGACATACTAGCTTCTAGACTCAATTCGGTCGTACCGATCTCGATAAAATTTAGCAAATGTATTTCTGAGCTGTATTTGATAAATTTCCCCAAATATTGTTGTTACAGAGTGCATATTACGGCTGCGGAGGACAAAAATAACAAATCGGATGAATAATATATATGGGAGCTATAGCTATATAGCTGAATCGATTTCGATCAAATTTGGCATAATTATTTTGAGGTTCAATTTGATCGTACGTGCAAAATTCCATACTATTGGGACTGATATTACACGTTTGGTGCACAATAAAAGGCAAATCGGACGAAGATATATATGGGAGCTATATCTATATTTTTACCGATTATCTTCAATTTCAATAGAGTTCATCCTTGGGCCAAACAAATGATTTGTGCAAAATTTCATCTGGATAGGGCAATAAATGCGAACTGTACTTTGTTTACAAAAATACATTGACAGACGGACTCAGAATGTGTTTCTATGCAGATCATCAAAATGAACTATGGGTCTATCTCGTTTCCTTTTGTGTGTTACAGACAAATGCACAAAGACATAGTACCCTGACCACCTGGTGGTGTAGGATATAAAAATTCACGAGGTTTGATTGACACATTTTTAAAGTGTGGAATTGTTTGACAAGTATTCATAAAAATCTAAATACCTTTTTCATATAAATCTACCCAGAAAGTATTTTACAAAATCCATTTATGGCCATTTTGTATAGTCATTGAATAATTTTCTTTAAAATGCTGTTTATTAGGGACAGCACAACGTAGTGTTCTTAAAATATAACCGTTTTTTGTGAGAAAGTCATTTTTATACCCTCCACCATAGTATTGAGGTTAATATACCCTCCTCGAAGGTTAATATAACACCTCGAAATATATATTTTATACCACACAAAGTATATATATTCTTGATCAACATAAAATTCTATGTCCGTCCGTATGCGGAAATCACTCTAGCTTCCGAACGAAATGAAATATGTTAATAAAAATTTACTCAAATGTGTATTATGTCTGCAGGACTTTTTGTATTGAAAATAGGCCACGTAGGTCCACATCTTCGTATATTCCCCATATAACGGTTCCTCCCGATATTCGGTATTTTGATGATTTTAGCGACAATATTCATCAGAATTCCTTCAAATTTTGTATATGATGTTCGTAATGGGTGCTGCAGCCTATGACAGGAGATTGTCTGTGCAGGTCCACGTCTTCGTATAGCGCCATATAACGGTTCCTCCCAATGTTCGGTATGACTTTGATGATTTTAGCGAAATTATTCACTGGAATTGTTTCAAGTTTGGTATTTGAAGTTCGTATTGAATACTACAGCCTAAGACAGAAAATTGTCTGTGCAGGCCCACGTCTTTGTATAGCCACCATGTCGGTACCTCACGACATTCGGTATTTTGATGACTTTAGCTACATTATTCACTAATTTTTTTCAAAGTTTCGCATTTGAATATTGTAATGGCTTATGGCAAAAGTTACCTATGCAGGTCTTTGCCGTCGTATAGACCCTAATATAACAGCTACATTCGGAATTTTTAAGATTTGAACAGCATTTTTAACGGATTTTATTGTTTTTGAGAATTGCCAAATTCGTTCCAAATGGTGGAGGGTATTTAAAGTTCGGCCCGACCGAACTTACAGCTTTTTTACTTGTTTTAAATCAAATGTTCGTCCAGCAGGGCCAATTAAAAAAGAAGTATTGTAATTCTTGCTAACAATTTTTGTGGCTCAAAATATTCACGATTATTGATCAGCAAGCTTGTGACAAACATTTTGAAAAACATTTTGCAATTTTTCCAGAAAATTCCTGAAAAGACGTTTTTTAACATCGATTTTTTAACCATGATTTTTGGTCAGGTTTTTTGACAAGAATTTTTCCATAATTTTTCTTGAAAAATCCACGATTATTCGTCTGGAAGGACTTCAAAAAAATAAACGAGTTTTCATAAAAAAATATTCTTAAAAATATCAGAATTTTTTGGTCAGAATTCTCTTCAATTAGATCACGTTCGGAGATGGGCAACATTAGTTCACTCCATCGGGTACTTCTCTCAAAAAAATCAAAATTTTCCAAGAAATTAATTTACCTCATAAAAGAGGATAGTCTCAGCCGATTCTGCTTAAACTTGGCAAATACCAATATTTTTGTCAGCGCTAGGTCAGATACGAAAATGGGCAATATCGGTCCACTCCATCAAATACCTCCCGCCACAGAGTCAAGGTTCGAAATAATTATAACACCTATTGTCTTCAAACTGCACATATCTCAATATTTCATTAATACAAGATCAGGTGTGAAGATAGGATATGTCGGTCCACGCCTTCTGGTACCTTCCCCACAAAGGGTCAACATTTTAAATATCCATGAAGTTCATAAAACGCGAAATTAACATTTGATTCCATTCAGATTTGGTACATCTCAATATTTTGCATCAACACAAGATCTGTTATAACGATGGTAGAGATCGGATCATTTCTTCTGGTATATCTGGTAACTCCCACATATTTCTACATATTCCAAAAATTCCATATAAAGTATAGGAGGTAGTCGATATAGTCCAAATCTGCCACGTTGTAATATTTATATGAGTCGGATACCAATCGGTCAATATTGACCTACTGCTTCGGAACCTCCCCCATAAAAGGTCAACAGTTTGAATACTCATAACAATAACTAGGCCGGGAGCGTACATCTGTCGGAAAACACGACTTATACTATTTCACTTGTTATATTTAACAAAGACCTAAAATGGTAAAGACTGGACAAAATGCATTCTGAGCAAATGGTTTCTGTCTATACTGTCTAGATAACAGCTCAAGACAGGACTATGTTAATATAAAAAACACAATTATAGGAAAGAATGACAAATAAATGTTTGGATAATCCAAAATATTGGTTTCAAAATTCTATTCCATATACCTTCCCAAATAATTGCATACTGCCTTAGCGGTTTAAATTGCTTAACATTGGTAACTATGTTGTTACGATATCATAACAACAGAGGTATTTTTCACAGGGTTACCATATTTTACTCTGTCTTGTCCTATCTTTACACTTCTATGTCTTTGTATTTAATATCGGAAATCTAAAAAAGTTCTTCGTCTACAAATGCAACAAACACAAATATTTATTTATGAAAAAATTGCATTGCAAAAAGTATTTCCTTTGAAAAATTACAATGCAATTTCGACAGCTGTAGCCATTTTTAAGGAAATAAAAATTAATTAATTAGAAATTTAATTAAAAAATTATTTATGTTGTTCTACAATGGGCCACTGTATGTAACAATACAGGTACATATTTAGTCAT
Organism: Musca domestica; assembly: GCF_030504385.1. NCBI lineage: Eukaryota > Metazoa > Arthropoda > Insecta > Diptera > Muscidae > Musca > Musca domestica. Next base: position 571,596 of record NW_026712380.1, on the reverse strand, counting down.
AGGCTTTTGACAGCCTTTAAACCAAAATGTCTGCTTCTGCTTCTGATCCGTCGCTGCTTCTGCTGCCGATTTGGAGTATTCTGTACTGTTGCACTCTACTTAATTAACATTTCAACTCACGTCTTCGGAGCAGTCGACAATTGTTATTTGCATTTATTTTTTTGGTTTTGCTTTTTTTTTGTTGATGCCGTACCACTCACTTAGCCTGGCTTTCAAAGTGCATTTATTGACGTTAACTCACAAAAAACGATTCTCTAGACAAACAAAAATTCTCATTTTTTGATGAATAATTGTTAAGCCTGTCATCGACATTTGTTTGATTTTTCGTTCAGTCTTTTGTTTAATTAGAGATCGGAAATATTTACATACGTGAGTCGCTGTGTGGAGGAGTTTATAATTTTTCTTTAAATTATTATAAAGATATTCGGAATTTTGTATTAAAATATTTTATTGTAGATATAACTTTTGCCATAGTTTTCTTTTAGCCAGTGTGTTAATTGTTTTATCTTGTTAAATATGCTTTAACAATACGACTGATTACGTCTCAATAAAAGTGATTTAAATATTGTTTGTTAAACGTGTGGAAAAAGTCTGTCGCCAATTTGTCAGAACAAAAAAGAATTCAAAAAACTTTGGGTTAAAAGAAATATAAAACCGGCAAAATGGTCAGCAGCTCCTTTAAGATATCGGAAAAGGAGGTAAGTCAATGTTATTATTCTAAATAAACATATTCATTCACATAGCATATTCACTACTCAAATACAAAACTTATTTTAAAAATATTTTTCTAAATGTTTTTTTTTTCGTGGAGGGTATAAAATATAGTATGGAGGGTATATTAAGTTTGTCATTCCGTTTGTAACACTTCGAAATATACATTTTAGACCCCACAAAGTATATATATTCGTGATCAGCATAAAATCCTATGTCGATTTATCGATGTCCTTCCTATCCGTCTATCTATCCGTCTGTGGAAATCACTCTAGGTCCATGTCTTCGTATAGCCCCCATATAACGTTATCTCCCGATATTCGGTATTTTGATGATTTTAGCGACATTATTTACCGGAATTGTTTCAAATTTGGTATTTAAAGTTCGTAATAGATACTACAGCCTATGACAGAAAATTGTCTGTGCAGGACCACGTTTTCGTATAGCCCCCATATAGCGGTACCCCCCAATATTCGGTATTTTGATGATTTTAGCGACATTATTTACCCGAATTGTTTTAAATTTCGCATTTGAAGTTCGTAATGGATACTACAACCTATGACAGAAAATTGTCTGTGCAGGTCCACGTCTTCGTATAGCTCCCAGACAACCGTACCCCCCGATATTAAGTATTTTGATGATTTCAGCGACATTATTTACCGGAATTTTATTTTTTTGAAAATTGTTAAATTTGTACCAAATTGTGGAGGGTATTCGAAGTTCAGCCCGGGCGAACTTACTATTTTTTACTTGTTTTTATTTAAAATTATTTGTTTTACTTATTTTTATTAATTCCAAGGGGTTATTTCAAAAATGAAACCCTTAATAAAAATTTACATAAAGTAATTTTGATCTCGCGTCAGAGATAATCCCCTTTAACATGGCTTCACAAATAATCAGGAGCATTTGTAAAAACGTGTGGTGAATATTTTAATGTTCATTTTAAAGAAGCTTTGCATTTTTAATTCACAAAATAAATGTAACAGATTCTTTGACATTGTTTACATCAAAAATACATTATTTTTAAAGGGTATTAAACCTGGTTCTTATTACCTTCCAACGTAAAAGTGGCAATATATGAAAAAAGTTATTATCACTGCATCATTTTGTCTCTTTCTGGTTGCGTGTTTGAGGTTCTGAAAGGCTCGCTTTAAGGTATGATTTCTAGTCTTTAGTTGCGATGTCTCGCCTTCTGAAGACATAGTAGTGCTGTGGCGGTGATAAATTTGGATATGGGATTTGTATTTTTAACATTATCACTGCTTACTTTTATACAGAAACATTAACATGATGGTTCCTACGTTTTTTTTTTTAATTCAAGGAAAACCTTAAATTACGGTTGTCCTCTAAATCTCTTATATTTGGAGATATCATATAGCTATAGGGGGTTTATAGTATATAATACGCCCAAAACGTGCCGTGTCGAAAAATTTTTAGATCCCAATATTTTTAAATCCCAATATTTTTGTCAGCACTACAATGGACCATATCGGCTCACATCATCAAGCGCACCCTCGAAATTTTGTACTTTCAAAGTTTTGAGTAATTATAACACTTATAAAATGTGAGATAATAGTCCGATTGTCTTTAAATTTCACATATCCCAATATTTTTTTAATCCACTTCTTCTAGTCCACTCCCACAAAGGGGTTTAAATTTTAAATAGTCATAAAGCTCGTAAAACGGAAAATGAGCATTCGATTTATTTCAAACTCGGCACATCTCAATGTTTCTGCCAACAAAAGATCTGGTGCGAAGATGATAGATATCGGCCTTCTCCTTTTGGTACCCACACAAAAGGTCAACATTTTGAATTATTATTTCTCCCATGAAAAAATCCGATTTTTTCAAATTGTTTTAATCAACACATGATCTTGTGTGAATATGGGACATAGCGGACTACTCCTTCTGGTAACTCACCCAAAAAAGGTCAACATTTTGATTAACAAAAATGGACATAAAATGCGAATTGAGAATGCAATTCCCATCGAATTTCAAAAATTCAAATATTTCTACTAAGAGAATATCTGGTGTTAAGATGGAATGGGAAAACTTCTGCTGGTACCTAACCACAACGGGTAAAAATTTGGAATAACATAAACTCTCATAAAAAGCAAAAGAAACATTCGATTCCTTTCAAACTCGTAAAAATCAAATATTTTTTCAACACAAAAACTGGTGTGGAGCTGATACGAAATGGACAATAATGGAGAAGCTTTTCGGAACCCCCACCAAAAAGCGTCAAAAGCTTCAATAATCATAACGCAATCAATAATCATAAAGTACGTTTATCCTACACCCCATCTGCGACCCTCACTCATTTTTGGTACCGCTTAGTACTGTTAGCACTCAATTTACACAAACACACCCTTATATTTTTTGTATCACCCCTCCACAACATTGATGTGTATGCAAAACTTCAAGAATTTAGAACAAATGATTAGGAACATTATATACGAAATTTGAAACAGTTCCGTTGAATAATGTCAATAAAATCATCAAAATACCGAATATAGGGCGGTACATTTATATGGGGGCTATACCTAAAAGTAGTAGCCCATTTTCAATACCAAAAGTTCTGAAGACGAAACACACATTGCAGCAATATTTTATCAACCTATTTCATTTACTGCGGAGGCTAGAGGGATTTTCACAGAGGGACGGTCTTCGTTAAATCGTCGTAGAATTTAATGATGCTCAACGTTACATGTACTTTGTATGGTCTCTAAAACCACTTTCGAGGTGTTACAGGCGGTATGACAAACTTAATATACCCTCCATACAGTAATATTGTCGAATTCATAAAAACGAATATTACAAAACTCTAATCATCAGAATCCGAAATTTGTGCAGAATTATTTACCGTATTCGTTGAAAAATCGAAAAAAAAAACTGTTAGCTGGGTAGGAGGTAGCCTTGTTCCACCTTCTGTAATTGTGACATGAAATCATATACAGTGACGTTTAATGATTTTGAGTGAAACACCTGACCAGATTATCAAATAATTTTTGGTAGATCAACCCTCCAAGATTATTAGAAGACAAATACAAAGTTGTCATTATCAAGTTCAAGGTTGCAAATAAATGTGAGAAAGATTAGATCTGATGATGTATAACACATGTGATATATAAAATCTCACTTCGAACATTTTCCATGCCTATGATGATAATGAAGAAAGCGAAATTAATGAGGCTAATTTGTTCTGTAATGTAATAAAAAACAACTAAGCAAAGGTTATAGTCGTGCGGGGCCAACATTGTGAAACCCTACAATAGGTCCAAACACATTTTAGTCGATTATTTGAAATAATGTCATATTGTCCTGCACAATTGTTACCTTAGATTTTTTACCTGAAGTATTTTCCTTATATTTACACTCAAAGTCGTGCTGATAGTTATACAAAAAAATTTCAAGCAAAAATTGAGGTCCATTTCATACGCTAAATATAATTCAAGGGTCGTTCACAATGTTACACCTCTGCGCTGTCCTAAACCCTAACCTCATGCAAAATTCCGAGTCGATTGGTTTTTAATTGTGACCTGAAAAGCCACTGCAAGATCAGGGAAGTTTTAATGCTTGGTCCATTTGAACCCCCTAAATATACATCCTGAAAAGTCAAAGGCATTAATTCTGACTCCAAATCTACCCCCATGCACAATTTCGGAGGATCGGACGATAATGGCGACTTGAGTATAATACTCACAAAACATACTGTTGTAAGGTGAAAAATATTAAAATTCAATATTGTAAGTAGTGAAAATTTTCGTAATTTTTACATAAACCTTATGGTATATTTTTCCGGCTAAATATTGTCCGATGACCAAACAAAATGGTAGACTTCTGACCAGCCCTAAACTCTAGCTCCATGCTTAATTTCGCGTTGATTGGTCTATAATTGCGAACATTTTTCTATTTTTGGTCCAGTTCAACCCCTTAATAGTTTGTGATCAACTTCAAAAGCCATAGGCTTCTATTCTTACCTTAACCCCACCTCTATTCAATTTCGTGGGGATCGAGTCATAATTGCGACCTATAACGTGATTACAAATTAACATGGATAGGCGGACGGACGGACATACACAGTTAAATCGACTCAGGTTGACGATAAGGGAAGATCCATATATAGTTTCCTATGACGGGGACCAATATTTCAAGGTGTTACATAATTTTTGGGCCTATCAAACTTATAATACGTGTTTCTATAGCGGAATTTATGGTGCCATGAAAGAATCAGAATCCAAATGAAATACAAATTTATTTTCCAGTTTTATATGACAGATATTGGGAAAATACAACCTATTTGGTACACAGAGATTCGAAGATTCTTTATTCTTTTACCTTGGGATTGAAAAATCGTTTCAACAAAAGTTCGGTCCATGAATATCACATCTCTGTTGATTCGCTTTCATTTTCAAAAAAAAAAAATTCAAATGTCATTCGATTCAGACATTCCAATAATGCCAATGACATGTTCGACATCACCATAACATTCCCAAATTAATTGTTGTTAAAATTACAAAACCGGAAAAACGGTCAAAATTAGAAAACATTCACCTCATCGACTTAAAAATAATATCGGACATTCACCACCGACTGGACGTGCCCAGATAACCAAGGCGTTTGGGAGAATGTTATTGCGATTGAAAATAATTTTCTTTTCAATAGAATAGAACAATTTAAGGATGGAGATCAAGAAAAGACGCCACACATCAATATTGGAATGATTTATTAATGGCATATTAACACGCCATGTGTCATGTTAATAATTTTGAACGATTTCAGGGTCATGCCTACCACCACCACCACCAGCAGCTGTGGGGACAACCACAAATTCATCAATTCACAATTGAAATTGGAATTTAATTGATTTGTTAAATGGGTTAGTGTGCCAATAAAAGGATTTCGTTCGTTACGCGATCAGAGTTGAATGAATTCTTTATTGAAATTGGGTGGCATTGTCACTTCGAGTGAAGAACTTGACCCACATTTAAGGAGATTTGTTCTGGAGTTTATTTCAATAACTGGCGAAGATATTTTGATTGATTTCTTTTGGTTGTGATTTGTGGAGGGTCATTAAACTTTCAATAAAATTAAGAGTCAACGCCCGGACGAAATGGCTGAAGGTAGAATCTTTAAATTTTGGGTGAGGGTGCCTCTTGTTGCGATGGTGTCAGATAAGACAGGGTTTTTGAAAATTTGTAATAGAACGGCACGAAAAGTATTAAGGGGTGCTACATATGATAGCTTTGTATTTGACCCTTTGGAATGAGGGATGTATGATAGATGCACCAAAGGGTTTATGAAAATTCAAAAAGTACTAAATAGTATTACATTAGGTACCATTTTGTATCATGTGAACGGCTAGAGCTGAAAATTTGGAATGGAACTTAAGGCTGACCAAAAGGAAGTTTTGGAAGTATGTATTCATGTATACAAAAAGTACTAAAAGGTACCAAATTTAGTACAATGTTAATTTGGAGGAACGGATGGAGCCGGAATCCTGAAATTTCAGATCAATGAGGAGTGTAGGATTGGGATATGGAGGCAGTTTTCTAAATTTGTACTTATGTTCACGAAAAGTACTAAATGGTTCTAAATTTGGTACAGTTTCGAACATTGAAATTTGCATGATAGATGTTGCGCAGGGTTTTTGGAAATTCGAAGTTTAAGGTTACAAAAAGTTCTAAAATGTTAATCAACTTCTGAAATGATACCATTTGAACGCATAGAGCTAAAAACTTGAAATTTGGTATGAGAATCAAGTTTGTTTGGTGGATTTAGAAATATGTACTAAGTGTGCGAACTGTACTAAATGATATTGAATTTGGAAGAGTTAAGTTTAGGGTGAATGGATGAAGCTGGAATTTTGAAATTTTGTATTGAGGTCCCTGTTGGTGGCAGGCTTGTGATAAGTGCACAAAAAGTACTAAATAGTACTATATTTGGTACAATTTGGTATTGGGCGAATAGATAGTGCTTGAAATCTTAATTTTGGTATGAGGGTCGCTGTTCATGTATAACCTAGACGTAAGGAAACGGTTTTGGAAATGTGTACTAAATTGTACGAAAAGTACAAAACGGTACTAAATTTGGTCTGAGTTCTAGGGATATAGATAAAATTCTGAAATTTGTTATTTAGATAACTTTTGGTATCTGAGGTTTAGATTTGAAGGTGGGTTTGGAAATGCGTTCTATATTTGTACGAAAAGTACTAAATTTTCTATTGGGTGAAGGAATAGAGCTGAAATCCTGAAATTTGATATGGATGTCAATGTGGGTATCTTGAATTGGTATCTGGAGGTGGTTTTGGAAATGTGCACTAAAATAGTTCGAAAAGTCCTAACTGGTACTAAATTGGGTGAAGGAACAAAGCTGAAATCCCAAAATTTGATATGGATGTCAATGTTGGTGTCTGTGGTTATGATGTGGAAGTTGTTTTGTAAACGTGTACTATATAGGGTGAGACAAAAAAAAACTGCATAATTTTTAAATTTTATTAAATGAAAGCAAAAAATTTCGGAAATAGCATCAAATTTTAGAATAAGTTTAGATTTGTTCAAATTGATCACCTATGGCACGAATTACGGCCTTCAAACGGCCAATGAAACCGTCACAAGATGCCCAAATGTTGCTCTGCGATATATTGGACCATTCCTGGCAAAGCTCTTTTTTGAGGTGATAGATACTTTGGTATTCTTTAGTGCCAACCTTGCTTTCCAAAATACTCCAGACACAATAGTCCAACGGATTTGTATCCGGAGATTTTGGTGATCATTGTACGCAGGAAATGAAGCGAGGAACCTCATTTTGTAACCATTCTTGGGTGGCGGGCGCTGAGTGCGGTAATGCTGAGTCCTGTTGGAATATCCAAGGTCTGCAGCCAAAAGGTTTGCGTGCCCAAGGCTTTAATACACCCTACAGAATATTTTCGTGATAATATTGGGCATTATTCTGTCGATTAATACGAGCGGAGAGCGACCATCGGCTGTTATGTCGGCCCAAACCATCATCATGGCCGGCCCTGGAGGTATGGTGGCCAACCGAAGGTGCACATTTTCAGTTGACTCCTTTGGTAAGTAAAGACGAAGCAACTCTTTAGCTCTTTTAAGTTTATTTTCTTTCTGTTGCGGTGTAAGTTCTTGCACTTTTTGGAATTTAAATGGCTTTACCCCGACCTCATTTTTCAATATTTGCCGAATGGAATATTGGGATATGTTCAGCTCACGAGCTATTTTTCGGCCACTATGACGCGTTTCGTTCGAGTCGTTTCTTTACTTTTCGAACCATCTCTATGGATGTTGCTGTTTTCTTCCGTCTACTTCCTTGACGTCGGGCTACACTTCCAGTATCACGGTAACGAGCGATGTTACGAGACACAAAATATTTATTCACATTTAAATGCTGTAGCGCTTTTACGATAGCCACTTGTGATTTTCCAGCCAAATATAAAAAATTACACTATCACGCTTGAATTCCATCACGAATAACCTTTTATGGAAAATTCTCACCAAAATGCTTTTGTACGCTTGACAACAGCCTGAAGTTGGTTGCAGTTTTTCTCAACCTGTATGTAAAACCATGAAAGTCTGCAGTGTATGAGGTTTGGATTTTATTTTTTGTCAAACTAAAAAAAATGGGTACTTTGAGTATTAAATAGGCCTAACACCAACTGTTGGAACGAACCTAATAATTTTAAGACGGACTATTCGCTGATGATGTAGCAGGCACTTTTTAGTCTGTGTATATTTAAATGAGCTTTGTAATGCATGAGAAACTGACTGTCACACCAACTCCGAGGCGAAACTACGGATATTTGGGATGGTCGTGAGAATGTGTGAGGTTTTGAAAATTCGTACTAAAATTACGGATTATTTTGTAAATATTGCAACTTGTCCACTGATTTGTTCCCTTAAATTTTTCCAGTTTCCGATGATGTTTTTTTTTTAATCAAATGGTCTGTAATTGGGATCTTGTAAAAAAATCGTAACGAAATGCTGAAAAGAAAGCTGTCACTACCAAACATCATGTCATCCATAATGTCACTATCTTCACTTTTTGAAAGTCGGGTTTCATAACATTGGTTTGATGTACCGTCCAAGTGTCACATGTATGTCTTAATTAATATGGGAACATTAGATTAGTTATGGGTTTTATTGCCGTAATGTCCAATAACAAGCACCTCCTTAAAGTGCCACAGTTTTAATGGAACATGACATGCCACATACAAATAAAAAAACATCATATTTTTTTATTAGTCCCTACACTTGTTATATTTCTTGTTAATATTTTCTTGGAATTGTGTAAATCACGTGCCCACGTTATGCCATCGTGGAATTCCATCTAAGCTAATTTTATATCGTCTTACAAACAATGGGTGTCATGTCACAGCAATCGCACTTTTTTGTGGACCACAACTTGAATAAAAATGTTTTGTAACAAAACAACAATTGCAACTTGTCCGCTATCGCATCGTCGTTTTTCGTTTTATGTCACGATTATTCATTCATTCACTCTGTCATTCATTCACTTTGACTATCGTTTAACTGGACTACTGTTTTTTTTTACTGATTTGGAGATAAGTGTCAGCCAGCCAGTTAGACAACATCACATTATAATCTAATGCACTTCTGGGTGGCAGTTGATTTTCCGCATATTGATGGGGGTGCCCACTAAATATCTAATCATTGCACTTGACTTAATTTAAACGGTTTAACTAAATCTGTTGGTGTTTATGAATGTTTTTTGTACTTTCCCTCCTTCGGGTAATTTTCCTGGTTTAAATTTTATTGTTCTCATTTGGTATCGCATTGTGACTCACCACTAGTAAAGAATAACCGATGACGAGAAAGTAACTGATTTTTTTTAAATTTATTGATTGGAAATATAATTTATGGATTGAAATAAACGTGTCAGTATAAGGGGATGTTTGGTCTAGTCCAGAAATCTATAAAGATTAGTGAAACAACAGACTGACTAAGAATCAACGCCCAGACGAAGCGGAATCTTAAAATTCTGTCGAGGTTCAGTTTTGGTGCGTAGGCGTGTGATAAAGCTGAGTTTTTGGAAATTCATACTGAAAAGTTAGGAAAAGTACTAAAACGTACAAAAAATTTAATACTTTGTATTATACATGGTAAAATTAAGAAGGTAAAGTCATTTCAAACCAGTAAAGAAAGTCTTAAAGTCGGGCGGGCCGACTTTATGATACCCTACACCACTTTGCTAATTAAGTAGAGCTCCACATAACAATTAAAAGTTTTTATGGGAGAATTTAATCATACACTCTATGATTAGAATTATAATTTAAAGTTCAAAGGACTAAATATGCCGAAGCATTTGTATCTTTTATATTCGGAATTGTATTGCCCATTTGGTGCACAATTAATTTGAAATCGGATAAAGATATATATGGGAGCTATATCCAAATCTGAACCGATCTCGATAAAATTTGGCAAAGATATTTCTGAGCTGTATTTGATATATTTCCCTGAATATCGTTGTTACGGAGTGCATATTACGGTTGTGGGTAACAAATATAACAAATCGGATGAATAATATATATGAAAGCTATAGCTATATCTGAACCGATCTTCACCAAATTTGACATACTAGCTTCTAGACTCAATTCGTTCGTAAGTGCCAAATTCCATCCCATTTGGACATATATTAGACGTTTGGTGCACAATGGAACGGACGAAGTTATATATGGGAGCTATATCCAAATCTGAACCGATCTCGATAAAATTTAGCAAATGTATTTCTGAGCGGTATTTGATGTATTTCCACAAATATTGTTGTTGCAGAGTGCATATTACGGCGGCGGTGGACAATAATAACAAATCGGATGAACAATATATATGGGAGCTATAGCTATATCTGAACCGATTTCGATCAAATTTGGCATACATATTTTCAGCCCTAATTTGGGTGTATGTGCAAAATTCCATACTATTCGGGCTGATATTACACGTTTGGTGCACAATAAAAAGCAAATCGAACGAAGATATATATGAGAGCTATATCTAAATTTCAATAGGGTTCGTCCTTGGGTCAAACAAAAGATCTGTGCAAAATTTCAACTGGATCGGGCAATAAATGCGACCTGTACTTTATTTACAAAAATACATGGACAGACGGACGGACATGCATAAATCGATTCAGAATGTGATTCTATGCAGATCATCAAAAGGAACAATGGGTCTATCTCGTTTCCTTCTGCTTGTTACAAACAAATGCACAAAGACATAATACCCTGACCACCTTGTGGTGTAGGGTATAAAAAGCATTCCCATCTCCGCATTTTTTGTAATTCACCTTGTCACATTTCACTACATAAAAACAGGTTCACATCTCTGATTTGTGTATGTACATTTGATGTATAATTACAAATTTTGACAATGAGATGTTGTAAAATGAATAATTTTTGAAAAAATTGTAAACATATGACTGCATGACTTTACCTCCTTTATTCTACCATGGTATTGGACAAACGAAATGAGAATGAGAATGAGAAATTCTGGAATTTGGATTTAGAGTCACTGATGGAGTGCAGCATTGGAAATTCGAACTTTAAGCTTACGAAAATTTATTAAATGGTAGGAAACTTCTAAAATGGTACCATTTTGTATTATAATAACGGATACATCTTTTCCTATTATTCTTTGCGAAAAAGGAAAAACTTTAAGAATATATAAATCCTTGAAAGTCTGAAGGGAAGTACGATGTATGAATAAATTGTGCATTTTGAGTACTAAAAAGTACTTTCCTAAAGACGAACTGTTTGAACGAATATAATATTGTAAGGCGAGCTTTTCGCTGGAGAAGTAACGGGTACTTACTTACTAGCTAAGGATGTACCGGGTGAGATAAAAAAAAACTGCAACAAAGTCAAAAGCCATAATTTTGACATTTTTTTTAATTTTATTGAATGAAAGCAAAAAATGTCGGAAATAACATAAAATTTTAGAATAAGTTTAGATTTCTTCGAATTGGTCACCTTTGACACGAATTATGGTCTTCAAACGGCCAATGAAACCGTCACACGCTGCCCGAATGTTGCTCTGAAGTATTTTGGTCCATTCCCGGAGAAGCATTTGCTTGAGGTGATCGACACTTTGGTATTTTTTAGTGCCAACCTTGCTTTCCAAAATACTCCAGACACAATAGTCCAACGGATTGGTATCCGGAGATTTTGGTGGCCATTGTGCGCTGGAAATGAAGCGAGGAACCTCATTTTGTAAACATTCTTGGGTGGCGCGTACTGAGTGCGATGGTGCTGAGTCCTGTTGGAATGATCAAGGTCTGTGGCCAAAATTTTTGCGTGCCCAAGGCTTTAATACACCCTCCAGAATATTTTCACTATAATATTCGACATTTATTCTGATGCCACGGTCGATTAATACGAGCGGAGAGCGACCATCGGCTGTTATGGCGGCCCAAACCATCACCATGGCCGGTGCTTGAGTTCTGGTGGCCAACCGAAGATGTACATTTTCAGCTGACCTCTTGTGCAAGTAAATACGATTATTTTATTTGTTTACAAACTGCTGGACAACGGATGTTTTCTCATCGGAGAAAACCCAATTCGGCAGTTCACCACTTTCAGTCGAGCGAAGCAATTCTTTAGCTCTTTTGAGTCTATTTTCTTTCTGTTGCAGTGTAAGTTCTTGCGCTTTTGGATTTTCAATGGCTTTACCCCGAGCTCATTTTTCAATATTTGCCGAATGGAATATTACGATATGTTCAGCTAACGAACCATTTTTCAGCCTCTGTGCTTCTTTACTTTTCGAACCATTTCTGCTGATGTTGCTGTTTTCTTCCGCCCACTTCCTTGATGACTGGCTGCGCTACCAGTATCACGATAACGAGCGATGGTACCAGACACAAAAGATTTATTCACATTTAAATGCTGGAGTGCTCTAACGATAGCCACTCGTGGTTTTCCAGCCAGATATAAAGAAATCACACTACCAAGATTGAATTCCATCACGAATAACTTTTTTTCTGGAAAATTCTCACCAAATAGCTTTTGTACGCTCGTAAAGAATATAATGAGCTGCCACTGGAATAGTTTTAAAAGCTGTCGGACGAGTGGCTTAGAAATCTGAAGTTGGTTGCAGTTTTTTCATATAAACCTGTATATAGTTTTCAAGTTTTTCTTTTTTTCGGAGAGAATAATCGGAAAATGTTTACCGTTTACACCAAAAAATCTTGGAAATCTTTCACGTTGATGTTTCTAAAACCACCTCCATACCTTAACTCCAGATACCAACAGAAACTTTTTGGTATTCCAGCTCAATACATTGAATTTATTAAAATTATTACTTTTCGTATAATTTTGACTTGCGTTATGATTATTGAAGCTTTTAACCCTTTATGGGGGAGGTTCCGAAAGGGTTAGCCAATATTGTACATTTCGAATCTGACCTAAGTTTGATGTAAATATAACAAGGTGTTAGATTTGACCTATATCGACTACATTGCATGAAATATATGATAATTTTTGGAAAATCTTCAAATGCGCGCCAGATATTGTGGACCGAAGTATTCCGCTTCTTTTAATACTGATATAAAATATTGGGATGTGAAAATTTAAAGAAAATCGAACATATTTATACAATTCTCTAAGAATAATTGTAAGTCATAAGTTTAACCAGGAAAGGTGGACCGAATTTTTTTATTAGATCTATTGTTAGAGAAATATTGAGATACAAGAATCGTTCATTTCAAAATGTTGACCTTTGTGACGAAGATACAGGAAGAAGTGAACCGATAAATTCCATCTTCACACTAGATGGAAATATTGAAATTTGAGAAGCTTAGAATGAATCGGATGTGTATTTCGCATTTCATGAGAGTTTGGGTTGTTCGAAATTTTGGACGGTTGTTGGGGAGGCGCCACAAGGAATGAGCCGACGTCTTCAATCTTCACAATAGATCTTGTGTCAATAGATATATTGGAGTGTGACTAGATTGGAAGGTATCAGAGGTTCATTTCGCGTTTTACGAGCTTCATGACTATTCAAAATTTTTGAACCGTTGTGGAGGAGGTACCATATGGAATGTACCATATTTAGACCGTTTTTTGTTTTGATAAAAAATATAAAGATGTGGGAAATTTAAAGACAATCGGACTTTTATTTCACATCTAATAAGACGTATAATTATTTCAAATATTAACCCTTTGTGGGGGAGGTACTTGATGAAATGGGCCGATATTCTCCACCAAGTACTGTCAAAAATATTGGGATTTGCAAAGTTTGTCCAAAATCGATTGATGCTTTTTCTTTCTATGAGGTAAATTATTTTCTTAAAAAAAAATAGTTTTTGAGGAGAAGGTACCAGATGAAGTGGATCAATATTGTCCATCTCCGAACTCGATCTAAGTTTGATAATAATATTACCATGTATCAAGTTTGGATCAAATCGGATACTCTCTTCGAGAGTTATCATTATCAGCAGACGGATGGACGAACGGACGGACACCTCTAGATCGAATCCAAAGGTCCTAAAACGGATTTGGTCCAAAGAGGCCTAGCGTTTAGTCATAACAAATGATATATACCCTCAGTACCCATATGAATGAGGATATAAGAAGCTTTCATTAACGTTGTCTAGACATAACATGTTTTAAAATTCTGTAATCAATTTATTCACTCCTAACTTACTTTTGAGCTCAGAGAATAATTACTTTCCACCTAAAATAATTATTATTGCAAAAACAAAAATCGAATATTTCCAATCAGAAATTTTCCCAAGCTAATCATTTCAACAAAATGCACATGGTTCGACATGACCCTCGTTCCCTATTTGTTAATTGACACTTTAGATCTTGCGATGTTTATCTCAACAACTTTTTTTTATCACTTTGCATCTGTTAAAGACTACCGTTGTTGTTGTTGTTGCTCCGTTGTTTGCAATTCATTTATAGTGAATCATTTATTGCTTTGTTGAGGTGTGTGTGTGTGTGTCTGTGTGTTTTGATTGTTTGAACATAGAATGCTGCCGCATCTCAGATAGATACCCAGTAAACAATTTTTGCCGAATTCGGTCCGATTTCTGTCAGAATCTCTGAAAAAATGTCCGATTCTGATTCCGAATTCCTTCCGATTTCGGTACAAAAGTTGTATGGACGTGGTCACCGAATTCGGAAAGATTTTCTGAAAAAAATCTGAAAAAATATTAGATTTTCTGGACGAATTCGGTCCGAATTCGGTGAAAATTCTTGAAAAAATAGGAGAAAAAATTAGATTTTCGGAAAAGATTCGGATGACAACTCCGAATTTCTGAAAGAAATCGGGCAGAATTCGTCTGGAAATTCGGCGGAATATTCAGATTTTCTCAAAGAAATCGGTCAGAATTCGAAAGAAAATTCGGAATAAAATTCAGATTTTCTGAAAAAAAAACGCTCAGAATTCGGGAAAAAGTTCAGATTTTCTGAAAGAAATCGTTCAGAATTCGGAAGAAATATCGAAAAAATCGTCACACCACTTAAAAATGAAAAAAAAAAAACACATATTTATTTAAAAAACAAACAATTTATTTCGGGTTTCGTAAAAATGTAGTTTAAATATTACATCTATAATACATTTACATTATAAATATTATTTTTATTAGGAACATAACATACAGTAGCACGTTTCTGTTTCAACTGCTAAACAAGAACTAAAAATAAAAAGCAGTGCACACAGAAAACCGGTATGTAGTTGTTTTTGCAATTTTTTTCCATCATATTTTTTTGGGAACGAAAGAGAAAGAGGCTTATTTACAACAACAACAAAACGCACATTTTTACAACGGAAAATCTAACAGTTCACAATAACAATAACAAATAGCATTTTTGCTTTGCGCTTTGTTGTTGTTGAGATCTTGAAATGAATGATCACAACAACAACTACTATGGGAGAGAATGTGTCAAACCACCACCATCCGTTTACATGTGGGAGAGAATATGCCAGAGCAATAGACAATCTACTCTCTCCGTTTGTACATTTTTCGAGTTTTTTTCGCTTAAAAACACAGGAAAATGTGCAGAAATTCTAAAAAAAAAAACGTTTAGAAAATCGGACCAATTTCTATCAGAAATTTCTGAAAAAAACGTCAGAAATTTCGGAAAAAAATCTAAAATCAGAGCAGTCGGAAAAAATTGTTTACTGGGTATTTCTGCTCCCCGGCATTGTTTGCCACGTTATTTTACGTTTATTTTTTTTTTTTGTATCGGAAAAGCACAGCTCAAATTGAAACGGTGCTCGATGTCTCCTCCTCAGAAACAAAAGTTAGACTACCAAAACAATTAAAAATGGTTAAATTAATTTTTACTACAACAAATTCACTGATTGTTGTTAGTGTTTTACAATTGTATGCTCCACACATTCGATTCGATGTGATTTGATTTTTTTTTGGTAAATTTATTTCCGGTCTATGTGACTCTCTCTCACTCTCTCTCTCTGTTCCCTAGATGAGCATAGCCGTAGTTATAGTACTAAAAAAATGGCAGTAGGAACAACAACCACATCACATTTCCATAGTTCAAAGCCATTAAGCCAATGTCGGTCTATAACCAAGTATCAGTCGATATTTAAACGTTTGAAGCGTCGCTTCGTGTGTGTTTGCGTGTTGTGTTGTGCTGTCCTGTGTTCCGTGCTTAACCAAATCTCAGATGGTCATAATTTCGAATTTGAATAACCAAAATAAATAACAATCAAAAATTTCTACAAAGAAAATTAGTTAAAAAAGAAACGAAAAAAAAACGTTAATAAACATAGATCGGGGTTTTTGATGTGAAATTTGTTATCCAAGCCATTGTTATTTTTAGATTTTAAGCCGGCATTCCTAAACTTCACGTGTCCCACATTAGCTTTTAGCTGTGTTTTCTTTCGTAACTTTGCTTTTATGGAAATTAAATAAACAGAACAAAATTAAATTTATTTAAAATCTGAGCCAACATCCATACAGCATGTCCGAGGAGGCTTTAGTGGTAAGTGGCATTAGAAATTCTGTAGCAACAAAAAATGTTCCACTCAATAACGAGTTCTCGCCATCAAAAGTGTTTGATTTAGGAATATTTGGAAGAAGAGAAGATCAAAAAATTCTCATGGTTGACTATGTTGGAATTTATAAATTTAAATTTGAATTTATTATGAGTACCTACAAATTTTTTGCAAGTCATTATGACAAACCTTTTCGAACAATCGCCTGAAGGAGTAAGAAAAGTTAACAGTGGAAAATTTTCAAGAAGAGTTTCATTTTTGGCACTAGTGAAACCTCATTGCTTGGAAACTATTGCAATAGAGCGAAAGGAAACTAAACTGCTTAAAAATAATTTAAAAAAATCCGATTTGAAAAGTGTTTGCCCGACATAGAAAGGAGTTGGTTTTCTATAGCATTAATTCCTCTAGCATTTGCCCCTCGTCTAGAACCTTTGCCCTTCCCGCCGTCGACTAACTAACTCATCGTTAATGGAGAATTCTTCAGAAGTTAGTGTAAATACTGTTTTGACAAGATTCGAAGTTCTGCGTCATATTTTGAACGACTCCGGAGTCGACTATAGAAAATCACTTGATGCCCGTTACCTGAGAGTATCCTCTTTCAGTCCATATTCCTCATTTACTCAAAGAGTGGTTTCTGGTTTTGTTTTTTTTTTCACAATTCCACGGCCAGACGAAATGGCTGAAGCAAAAATATTGAAATTTTGCCCGAAAGTCCAGTCTTGGTACGTAGGTGTGCGATAAGGCTGGGTTTTTGGAAATTCGTACTAAAGGGGTACGAAAAGTACTATAATGTATTAAAAATTGAATTGAATATTGGAAAAGCGGAATGAGCTAGAATTTTGAAATTTAGAATGAAAGTCACCCATAGAGAATAGTTGTAAGAAAGGATTTTTGAAAATTTGAACTTCAGGGTTACGAACAGTTCTAAAATGGTACCATTTGGTATTATATCAATGAATAGAGCTAATAAGAATCAAGGTTGAAAATATGTTTTATATATGAAGGTGATTTTGGAAATGAGTACTAAATGGTACTAAATTTGGAACAGTTTGGTTTAGGATGAACGGATGAAGCTGGGATTTTGAAAGTTTGTATTAGGGTCCCTGTTGGCCGTAGGTTTGTGATAAAGTAGCGGTTTTTAAATGTGTACTACAAGTGTACGAAAAGTACTAAATAGTAATATATTTGGTACAATTTGGTATTGGGTAAACAGATAGAGCTTGCAGTTTGAAATGTTGTGTTAGGGTCGCCGTTTATGTGTAAGCTGGACATAAAGAGGTGGTTTCGGAGATGTGTTCTATAATTGTACGAAAAGTACTGAATTGTATTGGGTTAAGGTACAGAGATCAAATTCTGAAATTTGATATTTAAATTATTTGTGGTATCTATGTTTGATATTGGGCGATTGTTTGGAAATGCAAGCTATGCGAGCATTGGTACGAAGAGTACTAAATGGAACTAAATTTGGTATTGGATTAAGGAGGTAGAATCCTTAAATTTGATATTGAAGCCTCTATTGGTATCGGGAATTGAGAAAAATATGTGATTTTTGAAATATGTACTATAACTGCACGAAAAGTACTAAACAGTACCCAATTTGGTATTGGATTGGAGCGCTGAAATCCTGAAATTTGATTTGGGCTTTCACTGTTGGTGTCTGTGGTTGAAAAAAGGAGCTGGGTTTGGATATGTACCAAATGGTACTAAATTTGGTAACAAAGGAAATTAAAGAGCTGAAATCGTGAATTTTGACATTTACGTGATTGCTGATATGTGAAGTTGAGATATGGAGAAAAGTACTAAATGCTCCAAAATTTGGGAGTGGGTGAAGGGATATAGCTCAAACCGTGAAATGTAATATTGCGATAATTGTTGCTGTCTAGATATGAAAACGAGTACTAAAATTATACGAAAAGTACTATATGTAACTAAATTTGGTATTGAGTGAATGTATAGACCTGGAATTCCGAAATTTGATATTGAGGTAATTTTGTAAATGCGTACAAAAATTGTTCGAAAAGTACTAAACAATACTATTTTTGGAACACTGTTGGTGTCTAGGATGGAGAAATTTAGATTGTTTTTGATATGCGTACTAAATCTTAATAAATTTGGTATTCGGTGAAGGAATAGAACTGAATTTCTGAAATTTGATATTGTGGTCACTGTTGGTTACTAGGGTTACATATGGAGGCGTGAAAATAGTTATGAACAGAGAAATTGGTGCCGGTCCATTGTGCAATGGTTTTGCTAATATTCTCCCCGATAAACCTCAAAATTATATATTTCGAAGCCTTTCTAGTGTAAAACGTTTTCCTATCATTTTTCCCGAGAAAGGAAAATCTTGAAAAATATATAAAACCTTGAAAGTCGGGAAATTTGGTACAATGTATAAAGTTTTGATTAACAATATTGTCAAACTGATCAAATTGTGCATTTGGAGTACTAACAAGGCCTAACAAGAACTGTTGGAACAAATCTCCAATTTTAAGGTAGACTTTTTAATCAAAAAGTTAATCTTTTGTGGGGGAGATACCAGAAGAAGTGGACCGATAAATTCCATATTCACAACAAATCTCGAGTTCAGAGAAATACATAGTTAAACCAAATATGAGAGATAGAATTACTAAAAATTAAGAACCTTTGTGGGGTTGTACCAAAATAGGTAGGACGAAATGTATCATCTTCACACTAGGTCTTGCATTATAAAAAATATTTGGATGTTTGAAATTTGAAAAGAATCCGATGCTTTTTTGACATTTTTAAGAGCGTTTAGCTAATTCGATATTTTGACTCTTTATGCGGGATGTACCAGAAGAAGTGGACCGACATATCCCATCTTCACAACATATCTTGTCTTAAGATTAATATGGAAACTGGAAAAACTTATTTAAAATTTTGATCCGTTGTGGGGAGGATCAGAGAGAATGATCTGATATATTCCATCTTCACACCAGATCTTGTGTTGGTAGAAATATGGAGGGAGATACTTGATGGAGTGGTGCCAATTTTTGCACCTGACCTTGGACTGATCAAAATATTACGATTTACAAAGTTTGCACATGAGTTAAATTATTTTCAGTGAGAATTAACCTTTTGTGGGGGAGGTCCCAGAAGAAGTGGATATTGTCGATGTTACCCATCCCCAAACTCGTTCTAAGTTTCATAATAATATTACGATGTATCAAATTTGGACCAAATCGGATACTCCTTTCGAGAGTTATCGTACCCACCAGCCAGCCAGACGTACATACAGACATCCCTAGACTGACTCCAAATGTCCTGAACCAATTTTGCCCTGGAGTTTAAACCAGTTATTACGCCATATGAAATAATTACGATGGGTTCTACTACTTTCAAAGGGGTTTCTATTGAAAATAGGCCTTTCAGAACTTTATTTATTGGCGGAAGACGTCTCAATGCACCTTCTATATATTGCAAGGTTTTCTAAAGATTATAAGGACTTTCAAAAGGGTTTCAGTTGACGGAATTCCTTCCGATTTTTTATGGAAGAATTTAGTTATAGATACTTGACTATCAACATTTTTTTTTTTTTGGAAAATTTTATAAATATAAGACATTTCCTATAAAATTTCAAATCGGTCTTTAAAAAAATATATTCTGCAAAGATAATCATCTTTCAAAATCTTCATTTCATTTATTTTAGTTTTTGATATTTTAGTGTTTGAAAGTAAACGAGTTCACATGCAAATTTAATCGGTGAAATAAAACGCGTGCCTGGTACTAATTTTGATTTTGATAGCATCCAAATCGTTGAAGAGATTTTAACTTAACGTTAATGCAGCTCATTTGAATTTACTCATCCATTACGATAAATATGTTTTAGACATTAATAGTTTCAATTTTTTTAATAATACTTAATCATATCCGCATTATAGGAAAATATTGTATTCAGTACTAAACTGAAAGTACTGACAGCCGCAAAATAACATATTAACAATAACAATTATTATTATTAATCTAAAATTTCATAAAAACAGAGGAATGTGGTTTTGAATTATTTTTTTTTTTAATTTGCAAGGGAATTGAGAGAAATCTTCCAATATTTTCTTATTTATTTTTTTATTAAAACAACCAAAAAAATGGGCAAAGAGAGGCTTATTGAATTTTATACATGAATCTTCCACCACTAGAACTAAAAAAGTTTCGATATTGAAAACCGCAATTCCTAATACTGAAAAGAGCCCCGGCTTATGTAGACAATTTATAAATAACAAGATTTTCTCTGCTCCAGAACTGCGAATTTGATCCTAATTGTTTCTACTTTATTTTATATTATTACCCAGCAGAATTCTGACGTCACACTCATACTTGTTCACATCATGCATGCATTACGGTTTTCGTCACACAAGTGAAGTGGTTTTTCAAAACACAACAAACATATCGATTGCAGTATAGATAGACGAAAATAAGAGTCTGTTTCAAGCTTTGTTTTTATTTTTATTATTATTTTTTTTTGGCACAAGTCAAGGCCGACTGTTGGCACGCTTTGTTGAAAAGAAGGCATCAAACACAATTGCAATCATGTAGTATATCTATGAAATTCTGTCTTAAAAAGAATTGTGGAAGTTGAAAAGAAAAACGCAAACAGAATATCAAGTGGAGAGGTTCGAGTGGTAATAAATAGTGAGTGATTGTATGACGGGAGCGATAATGTGATATCCAATGCCACCTTAAATGAACTGGGACAAAATATGGAAATATCGTTACTTGGGTGGGGGAAATTGAAGGAAAACTTAAATGCACATCATCTATTTTTTTGGACAAATTGTGTCACATCTCAAAAAATTTCGTTTTGGGGAAAACGACTGAAATTTGACTTCCGGAATTCAAAAGGTGATTACACAAAAAGTATTAAAACTACATAAACAATTAGATGCAAAAAAGGTCACCAGATATCAGTGCTAATTTTTCTTTGCAAGATCAAGCATGTAAAAAATCTGTAAGTCCTTGAGTTCGTTAGATCTCAACATTTAAATTTTTATATTTTTAGTCAAATTTTAGGTCTCCAAAGGAACAATTCTAGCTTTTATCCTACACTGTACACCAAATTTAGCACCATTTAGTACTTTTCCTCCTCTCATGCATAGCGAATTAAGTACTTTTCGTACTCTTCAAGCACTCATTCCCATAAACTCCCCTTTATCTAACCCACAGTGACCTTTGTATAAAAATTCAAAAATGCACCTATATTCCTTCATTAAACCCTTAGTCATATGGCTACAGAGGTTATATATCATTTGTTACGGCCAAAACGTGTCTTATCGAAATAACTTATTTAGACCCTAGGACATTTGGAGCCAATCTGTTGGTGTCCGTCCGTCTGGCGTCCGTACGATAACTCTCGAGGAGAGTAACCGATTTGATCCAAACATGGCACATGGTTATATTATTATCAAACTAAGATCGAGTTCAGAAATGGGCACTATCGGTCCACTCCTTCTGGTACCTCCCCCAGAAAATGTATTTTTTTATACAAAACTATTTACCTTATACCGGGTGAGAAATTTTATTGAATGAAAACAAAAAAATCGGAAGTAACATAAAATTCTAGAATGAATTTGGATTTGTTCGAATTGGTACCTTTGGCACGAATTATGGCCTTCAACCGGCCAATGAAACCGTCACATGCTGCCCGAATGTTGATCTGCAGTATTTTGGCCCATTCCTGGCGAAGCTGTTGCTTGAGGTGATCGACACTTTGGTATTTTTTAGTGCCAACCTTGCTTTCCAAAATACTCCAGACACAATAGTCCAACGGATTGGTATCAGGAGATTTTAGGGGCCATTGTGCGCTGGAAATGAAGCGAGGAACCTCATTTTCAACCATTCTTGGGTGGCGCGGGCTGAATGCGATGGTGCTGAGTCCTGTTGGCGTCCAAGGCTATTATATTCGGCATTTATTCTGATGCCAAGGTCGATTAATACGAGCGGGCAGCGACTATCGGCTGTTATGGCGGCCCACACCATCACCATGACCGACGTTTGAGTTCTGGTGGCCAACTAAAGGTGCACATTTTCAGCTGACCTCTTTGGCAAATAAACACGATCATTTTGATTGTTTACAAACTGCTGGACAACGAATGTTTTCTCATCGGAGAAAACCAAATGCGGCAGTTCACCACTTTCGGCCAAACGAAGCAACTCTTTAGCTCAGACTCAAAAAGTCTATTCTCTCTCTGTTGCGGTGTAAGTTCTTGCACTTTTTGGAATTTGGTTGCAGTCTCACCCTATAAATTGGAGAGTAAGGTGGGTTTATGCATTTTTCCCATTTCCAACTCCTCTAGTACTTCCAAAAATGAATACACAAATCTGAATATAATGTCTAAATTAAAAATATGCTTATATATTTTATAGAGGAGGATTTTTTGATGCAATTTTTATTTTTTTTAAAATCTGGTTCAAAACCTTATTAGGAATACGCTCACGACTGAAACTCCATTACCTTGTTAGAGATGACTTAGTAGATGACTTTTCTCCATCCATTACATAGAAATATATCGTTCTATATTTCATAAAACTTGATGTGTTACAAATTGATGGTCGAGGTTAATTATACAAACGTAGGGTATCACATCACCGAATAACAGTTAATTTCACCTTATGCAATATCTCGTGTTTTACAAAATGTATACAACAATTTTTTATGCAAAAATTATTTTAATTTTTTTTTTAATTTTACCTGAGGTAAACTACACACTATTATTAAAATAAAAACCAACAGCAACAAATAAACCCACAAACAAATACCAACATAAAACCATCACCTGTACCATTAACACACCGACAGGCAGACACACGAACAGAAATACCATTGAATGTAGCTATTTTTTTTAACTTTAGCAAAAAGCTTAATAACAAACATTCGATAAACCTCTTGTTCAGTTCAGCATGACGGTCTGTCTGTCAGTCATTAAGTGCTTGAATTTTACAATGAAAGTGTAAATGACCCACTTTACAAAGAGAGAGAGAGACATATCAGCCGAAACAGATATGCCGGTTTACTCGTTTTGCGCATTTCTTTTTTTGGGAGAGAGGAGGGACAGAATGGATGATTTGTGGAAGCGGTGTTGGTGTCGATCCCGCCAACTTCAAATCATAATTTCCAAATGATGACTAATATTTAATGATGGCCTCCCTTAATGGTATTTTCCGTGATAACACCTACAAATTCCAACCACTCATATTTAAATCATTTACAAACAGCAAAATAATTAGCTAAGGTCAGTTATAATGACAAAATGGAAGAAACATCATTTATTTTTTAAAATTTCTTGTCGGAAAAGAGTCATTATTAATTAGCTTTCCTGTCGTCGTATGCCACGTGAAGAGTTTGCTCTAAATTGTCTTTAATATGACCATTATTTCATAACCTAAAGGTACATCCTATTTTTGAAGATCAATGATCTACTACATCCGGTATCCATTACTATCATACTTATGTAATTTTGGTTTTTGTAGCAGATATATGGTTGTTATGGAATGTGATGGAGTTGCTTTTGGGTGAGTAAATTCGGCTATTGTGGGAAAGTGTAATTTCAAATATTTCAAGGACACATTATATTTCAAACTTGTAGGAATTGTGAAAAAGTGATTTCTGAAAACCTTAAAAAAACATGGGCCTGATATTTGTTATTCACAGAGTATTCCATACGAGTTTAATTCGAAATAGTTAAATGCTAAACATTCTCCGGCAGCGGAAATTGTAACTCCATTAAATTATGTGTGAAAATAACTCTAACTGCAAACGGATTTGAGTATATGGATAAGATTGCGTCCAAATGAGCTTGAAATCCTTCGCTTTTTGGTATTGAAAATGGTTACATAAATGAGGGCGAATTTTGTATAGCCCCCTGTATATGTTTTAGCATTGTTCGAGTGGATGTCGAGGAATAGTGAAAAATTTACACCCAATTTACTCTCCACTCTTTACACCCTACATCACATACAGGGTGAGATAAAAAAACTGCAACAAAGTCAAACGCCATAATTTTTACATTTTTATACCCTACATTACAAGGTGGTCAGGATATTATGTCATTGTGCATTTGTTTGTAACAGGCAAAAGGAAACGAGATAGACCCATAGTTCATTTTGATGATCTGCATAGAATCACATTCTGAGTCGATTTATGCATGTCCGTCCGTCCGTCTGTCCATGTATTTTTGTGAAGAAAGTACAGTTCGCATTTATTACCCGATCCAGATGAAATTTTGCGCAAATCATTTGTTTGGCCCAAGGACGAACCCTAGTGAAATTGGAGGAAATCGGTAAAAATTTAGATATAGCTCCCATATATACCTTCGTCCGATTTGCCTTTTATTGTGCACCAAACGTGTAATATCAGCCCGAATAGTATGGAATTTTGCACATGTATCCAAATTAGGCCTGAAAATAAGTATGCCACATTTTATCGAAATCGCTTCAGATATAGCTATAGCTCCAATATATATTTTTATTTTAGTCCTCCGCAGACATAATATGCACTCTGCAACAACAATATTTGGGGAAATATATCAAACACAGCTCAGAAATACCTTTGATAAATTTTATCGAGATCGGTTCGGATGGTACGAGACACAAATGATTTATTCACATTTAAATTCTGGAGTGCTCTAACGGTAGCCACTTGTGGTTTTCCTGCCAAATATAAAGAAATCACACCATCAGGCTTGAAACAAATGCCACTGGTCAAAAACTTTGCAGAGCTCAATAGCGTAATTTTCCAAAATGAATTTTGAAATAAGGGGGCTTCCAACATATTATAGTGTTGTAGTGTATCACTTGGTCTGCTCCGCACATCTATAGCCTTGGCTTAAATTTTCTAGAAATGTGAAAACTCCAGATTTACCCAATATGAGCCCCAGTGCATTTTTGAAAAATTTTGACAGATAGAATTGTGGCCAAAATACCGATAGTTAGGAGATACTGTTACACTTAAACCAGATGTTGTGCATTTTCAATACCAAACACAAACTTGTATCCCAAATTTCAAGTCAAATAATATGACCTGAATGTTAATGTCGACAGACATAGCTAATTCTTACTTTAATTCTATGTTGATCAAAAATCTGTATACTTTATGGGGTCTTAGAGAGATTTTTTGTCGAAAAGCAATTTTTTATCTGAGATCTTTCAACTTATTGTGATTTTGTTTATTAACCGGTTGTCCCGATAATATTGATATTTTGGAATGTCGAATGAAAAATAAATTCCTCGGTCTTTATCGCATATGTGTAAAATGAAAGAGGGTGGGAGTCAACAGACTCCGATTTATTGCCCCAAAGTCAGTTCGATGCTTCCAATGACGCAAAAACGTAGTTTCACAGATGGTCTGCTTCCGAATAACTCAATGCATTCGAAAACAAGTAAGCAAAGGATAGTCCTGCGGGACTGACCATGATACTCTACAACACTACAATATGTTAAAAGCCCCTTTATATCCAAATCCATTTTGGAAGATTTAGCTTTTGCAATCATGTCACGGAGCACTGCCCAGATATTACCACTAGCATTTTGACCAGGGACATTTGACCAATATTTACGGACTCCGTCGTGCTGTTAGTTGTTGTGGCCCATTTTACAGCTTAATATAATCCAATGGTCATCCAAAATGCTAGATTTCTTCCCGGGCCTTAAGTCGATTGGCTTCAGGCGTGTCGATTGGCTTTAATTGTGTGATCAGGAATTTTTTTCTTTTTTTTGTTTCATTTGAACCCCTAAATATTATGCGATCATCTGCAAAAGCAATAGGCTTCTATTCCGGCCCTAGCCCCACCTCCTCTCTAAATTTATTGATGATCGGGCCATAATTGCGACCAGAGTGATTACAAATTAACATGAACAGACGCACGGACGGACATACATAGCTAGATCGACTCAGCTCGGCGAGATTGGAAGTTCCATATATACTTCCTTATGTGGGAAACCAATATTTCGAGGTGTTTGGCCAATCAAACTTATAATACCCCCAACACATGGTGTTGTAGGGTATAAATACACACTATTTACATTAAAATCCGAATAATGGATACAGAACACATTTCATATAATTCACAGCATGACCAACTTGATTTTGACACCTAATTATTTAGGAAATTGTCCCTGACCAAGTTATAACCCACATTTGGGCAATAGTGTATTGATGAGAACATATGCGACAACAGGTGACAAAATAAATTATTTGAGAATAAAAAATATTTATTTACCATTTTTACTATACTACTTAAGCATAAAGCTATGTATATGAATAAAAAAAAAATATATTCATCCAAAAATGGCCTACAGCACGATCACCCACACACACACAACACAAATGCCTTTATCAATCACACGACTAATTAATCATTCATTCAAATATTCAATTAAAGATGACATTGAGGTAAATCATGCTAATCCCATTAACGTTTGTCAATCGATTCTCTTTAATTAAGGAATGCATTGTGTGCCGTTTTTTCTGTTTACAAACATTTTTTGAAGTTCAATACCATGCCCAAAATGCTTTTGCAAAGTACCCAAAACTGAAGTTCATAATCAACTAACATTTACGTGTACTCCATAATGCATTCGAAATTAATTCTAATACCATTAGACGTCACAACATGTGTTAATTGTTCATGACATTCAAGCTAATCAATTGAAGTTGTTTTTTTTTTTTTCTGGCTATGAATTTGTCACCTATTTTTGTATTCAAAACACAAAATTCCAAACGTAAACCTTACTGTCGCATATATACATTTTTAGACAAGTATGCGATTAATTGATAAATACTGTTTGCAATATTATTTTTTTAATGAAATGACAGAAATTGAATGCAAAATGCTGGCTAATATTGTGGGGGA
The DNA here is from genome assembly GCF_030504385.1 of Musca domestica. NCBI lineage: Eukaryota > Metazoa > Arthropoda > Insecta > Diptera > Muscidae > Musca > Musca domestica. The sequence goes on along the minus strand of NW_026712380.1, from coordinate 544,034 downwards.
ATTCGTTCGATATTCTATAAATGATAAGAGTGTAAATCGCTTAAAGCCAAATTCAAGTTTTTTGACCTTGACTAGTTTTGCATTTTTTGTTATTTATGTTTTGTCATCGTCACAGACAGACACATTTTGATAAATATTCAAACACATAATTTGGAAAATTTGAATACTATAAATATGTTAATGTGCAAATATAAATATTATTGTTTCAGACACACCTATTTTGAACTAATTATATATGATAATATTTATTTTGGTAATCTCATAGTAATCTCAGGATATGTTGTGTAATTTTTAGAAAGATCAAATTGAATGATATTGAGAGATGGGAAACAGTAGTCTTAGCACGTATTCAGACTATAAATTTTTTTGATTGACAATTTTACCTTCAGATAACCTACACTTGGACACTAATCCGAAAATGTCCATAAATTTGGTTAAAATACATGACTTGATATGGAAAATTGTCAATGCATTTTTTTTTTTTTTTTTTTTTTTTTTTTTTGGTTTTCCATAAAGGTTAGAAAACGTGGATTTTTAAAGAATTTTTTGAGCCTCCTTATATGTAATTGGACATGAAACCTATGAAACCTATGTACGTCCATCTGTCCGTCTGTCCATGTTAATTTGTAATCACTCTAGAGGTCGCAGTTATATCCCGATTACAAAATTTAAAATGGAGGTGGGATTGTGGCCAGAATAGAATCCTTTTTACTTTGGAGATGATCGCATAATACTTAGGGGTTGAAAATGACCAAAAAGTGAAAAATTGACAGATTTTGCAGTTGGTCTATAGGTCGCAATTATATATTAATCAACCAAGAATATTTTTAGTCCCGGCGAAATCACAAATAGACAAACAGGTCAATCCTGACCGTTACGTAGATGTCGATAGTAAATATATCGGATATATATAGCGAATTATATACAATGTGTATATACGAAGGAAGGAGATGTTAGCTAGGATGCTTATATCTCAACAATGGCTGAACCGATTTTGACAAATTTTGTAAATTCAGAATGCCATCTTGGCATAAAAGTATAAAATCGCATAAAAAGATGCCAATAATATTGTTAATATTTTTTTTTTTTGTTTTTGTAGTATTTTCTGACATATTTTTTTATTCTTTCATATTTTTTATAGTATACATTTTGTAATATTTTTTCACCTTACAACACAGTTTGGGGTTATTATATACAGATTGCAATTATCGTCTGAGCCTCACGAACATTTTCTTAGGATAGGTTTGGCTCAGAAGGGCTAGGCATATTGTTTTCAAAGATGTTCGCAAACTATTTAGGGGTTGAAATGGGCCAACAACTAAAAAAGTGAGGGTACTCTTGCTTTTGTAGATGATTGAAAAATATTTGGGGGTTCAAATGAACCAAAAAAAAAAATTCTGATCACACCACCCTACAACACTACAATATGTTGGAAGCCACCTTAAGTCCAAATCCATTTTGGAAGATTTTGGTTTGAAAATAATGTGATAGAGCCCTGCTCTAACTCTAACCCCCATGCAAAATTTCGTGACGTTCGGACGATTATTGCGACATGTATGTAATACCCTCAACAAATAATGTTGCGGGGTGAAGAAAAACTTGAGAAAATGTGCAATTCAAAATCGTAAGTAAAAGTTTAAAAAATCGCATGCGATAAAAAATATGACAAAAATAGGAAAAAAATTAACCAAAAATGATAACTTTTTTATTGTCTTATTTTTATGCGATTTTCTTAAATTTTATCCTTTTCTGGCAAGAAACAATTCCGAATTAATGAGAATACTGAAAGTCGGTACCACAGTTCTTGACTTATAAGCGAATTAACAAAGATTTGATTCCGCCGCGATTAAAAATATTCGCGGGGTAGTAGTTATTGTTTTTTTACTCACTTAATGTTGTCCTTCTGCCCAGCCCAGCCCTCCCTCCACTCTACCTCCATGCAAAATTTCTCGTTAATTTGTCTACACTTGTGACCTGTTGAGCAACTGAAAAATCAAGAAAATTTTCGTTTTTTTTTTGTCTTTTCCAAAAGCAATAGCCTTACCCCACCTCCTTTTTTAATTTCGGGCCATAATTGCGATCTGTAGTGTGATTACAAATTAATATCCGATTTGGTCCAAAGTTGTTGTAATATTATTAGAACTTAGATCGATTTCGGAAATGCACAATATCGGTCCACTCCTTCTGGTACCTCTCCCACAAAAGATTACCATTTTCATAGACAATTATTTTCCTTATAGAACAAGAAATTATGATCTTATTTGTGCAAATATTGTAAATCCCAATATTTGCATTAGTTTTAGGTCAGGAGCGAAAATGGAAAATATCGGTCCTCTCCAACATTTACCTCCCCCACAAAGGGTCAACATTTTCAATAATTAATCCTCTTATAATTTGCAAAATATTTATCCGATTCTCTTTAAATTTTTTTAACCCAAGATCTGGTGTAAACATGATATGTGTTGGTCCACTCCTTCTGGTGCCTCCCCACAAAGGGTCAAAATTGTGGAAAATTATATCTCTTTAAATTTGCAAAATATATATCCGATTCTCTTCAAATTTCACACATCACAATATTTCTATCAACACATAATCTGGTGTGAAGAATATATCAGACCACTCCTTGTGGTACCTCCGCCACAACGTGCCAAAATGGATAACTATGTACCTCATAAAACGCGAAATGAACATTCGATTATTTTCAAACTTAGCAAATTTCAATATTTTTGCTAGCAAAAGATATGGTATGAAGATAGAATATATTGGTCTAATCCTTCTGGCACCTCCTTCACAAATGTACAACATTTTGAATAACCAAAACCCTTATAAATGCCTAGTAAGAACCCGATTTCCTTCAAATTTCACATATCCCAATATTTCTATTACCACAAGATCTGGTGTGAAGATGATAGATATTGGCCCACCCCTTTTGGAATCTCCCCCACAATGGGTCGCAGTTTTCAATATATATGTCTCTTATAATTTTCGAAACAAGTCAGCGATTCTTTTAAAACTTGTTAACCTGAGATGTGATGTGAATTCATCGGCTCACTCCTTCTGATACCTTCCCCACAAAACGGTTTAAATTTTGATTAATATTCGCATAAACTTGGTAATAAAGGTTAGATGCTCAACCTATTTTTTTCAGTGTTATATGAAGTGGAATGCTTCGGTTAACTATATTAGGTACCTCACACACATTTCTTATTTTCCCAAAAATTGCTACATTTCTTATGCAAAGGTGAGTGAAGTAGTAAATATATCTCAAATCTGGCATATTTATATGAGACTTAGGTCAAATACGAAATGGACCTTTGGAACCGCCCCTCATAAAGGGTCAATAGTTTGAATAGTCATAACCCAAGTCAAAATATTTTCTAATAAATGATCTGTGGCTGAGGGTATACATCAGCCGGCAAAACCGACGGATACTTTTTGGCTTGTCTTGTTTTCAAGTTTAAATTCAATTTTCCCTTCAATAGAACAGTTTTGACCTATAGTCCATGTAACGTACTTGGATATAATTTAAGTTTTCATCATAAAATTTGCTTATTGCAAACTTAACGCCGTTTCAATTTGTTTTAGTTCATTTGGACGGTTTAGTACGCCTATGTGCATCAGATCGCTAAAACTTTGTTGTAGAATTTAAAAGTCGAATTTTCGAGCTCAGTTGTTCCTTCTGCATAACAAGTTAGACCACAGGTACTAAAGTTCAAACAGCTGAATATTTACATTAAAAAATAGCGATTTTTTCGAACATTGCAAGAGGTATCGCAATAAATTAAACACTGATTTCATTTTTTTTCAAAAATCCAAAAAAAAAAAAATATATACAAAAACAAAAAAAAATAATTTTTCGAATGTCTCAGTTTTTTGATCGATGTGAAACCTTATATCCCTAAGGTGAGTGATACCACTACTCTGTCCCAGTCAGGTGGTGGAAAAGACATTGAAAGATTACAGTAAAGCATTTTGATCATACAATAACCCTACTTAAAGACGCACACAATATTAGTCTTACAAAGATCTCAGATTATAATATGTATGTCTGGAGGTACTTTTTCATACAGTTGATACAAAATTTCTTAGAATTTCGCCTAAACATTTGATTTCAATGCAATTATTAAAAAAAAAAAAAAAAAAACATTTACTTTTGATTATCATTAAAGCCTTACGAACAATGTAACAAAGACTATTAAAAGCCCATTCAAATTTTTCGACGAATAAGCTATTATTTTATTAAAAATTCAATTTTCATAGAAATACTTTTGCTTTTTTTCAAAACCTGTAACCATTCAATCAACCGTTGGTATTTTGCGACAAACTCTCACTCGTTGTATTTCTGTGTCACATTTGGTAAGATTTGATTGATACTTGTTTTGTGGCAGTTGATTGCCGTTGTTGTTGTTGTTGTTGCTGTCGCTATTATTGTTTGGGAGTTATGTTGCCAAGTTATGTTTCTGTCTGTTTTGTTCAACGGCTCCCAGCACCAAACCAAAAATAAGAGAATAATTATCTCAGTGTTCAATTAAGTCATGCTGGAGATAAAAGACCACAACTGCAAAGATAGTCAACAAATCTACTCGGCTGGCTGTTTTAACTGAAATGCCTTACATTGTTTTGAGGAAAAGATATTTCTTTTTTTTTTTTTTTTTGTTCAATTGTATTGCATTGTCAGAATGACATTTTTTTTTTTTTTGTAAACTCACTTACTTGCATTTTACTTCTTTTTGATGGAACGTGATGGAATGTGTTCGGAAAACAAACAAATAAAATTAATTTGTTGTCTTTTTTTTTTTCTTCTTTTCTTTGCAGCCGGTGAAATATCCCAAGTCGGTGGGTTTTATTATCAGCAATGAGTTCTGTGAACGTTTCAATTATTATGGCATGCGAAGTAAGTATCAAGTGTTGTTGTTGTTGTTTGTTATTAATTTCCGCGTTTGTTTCGGTAATGTAACTTCAAAATGTGGTTAGAATTTTAAAATTATTTGAAAATACGGAACAATTGAGAAATTCATTCTGAATTTTTTTTTAAATCTATTATGTTTGTCACTCAATTTGTAACTCATCGAAATGATCATTTGAGGAACAACAGAAGAATCAGCGTAAAATTTTAAAACGATTTAAAACTTTCCGTTTGTTCAAATCACTCTAACTTTCGAAGTGACCGTTCAGATAGCTAAAATTGTTGTTCATATTAATATTATATATGAAATTTTTCTGGGATTGAAAATGGTTTAAATCGGAAAATGGTATATAAAGGTACTTTCCGACACTCGGAATTCTGATGATTTGAGACAAATGTCCAATGAAATGTCAAAGCTCGCAATAGATAAACCACCTTTGGCAACAAATTATCTTAGTAGGTTTTAGTCAGTAGTTCGCATATAATCGTACCACCCACTTTATGGTGCTCGATCGAATATGCATTCCCGATAGTTTTATTATACCCTACAACACTATGTGTTGGGGGTATTATAAGTTTTATGATATATGGATCTTCCTAGCTCGCCGAGCTGAGTCGATCTAGCTATGTATGTCCGTCCGTCTGTCTGTCCGTTTGTCCGTCTGTCCATGTTAATTTGTAATCACTCTACAGGTCGCAATTATAGCCCGATCTTCACGAAATTTAAAATGTAGGTGGGGTTAATGTCAGAATAGAACCCTATTTCTTTTGGAGATGATCGCCAAATGTTTAGGGGTTAAAATGGACCAAATACTGAAAAAATGTCGGATTTTGCAGTAGCTATACAGGTCGCAATTATAGACCAATCGACACGGAATTTCGCATGTAGCTAGAGTTTAGGGCAGGGAAGAAGCCTACCAATTTGGGTGGTCATCGGATAATATTTAGCGGGTAAAATAGGCCATATCTTTTTTGTTGAAAAAATTCAAATTTTTTCATTAAACCGCGAATATTTTAAATCCCGGCGAAATCACAAAGCCATCACAAGGTTACTTCTGATCTTTACATTGATGTTAACATCCAACAAAACGGATATATAGAAAATATGTGTGATATATATGTCTATCAAAGAAGATGTGCTTGAAAGATCTATTTTATGTCGAGAACGGCTGAACTGATTTCGACAGTTCTCATTAATTCAGAATGGCCTCTTGGCAGAAAAGAAAAAACATCTAAAAAATCGCATAAAAATATCGATCTAAAGATGAAAATATTGATTTGCAAATTTCCTCATATTTTTTCAATTTTGTCATATTTTTGGCATATTTTCATTTTGAATTAAACATTTGGTAATATTTCTACAGCTAACAAAACTAAGTAGTTAGGATATCATATACAGATCGAATTTATGGCCCGATCCTTACGAAATTTTGCATGGGGATAAGATGAGGGTCAGAATAGAAGCCTACTCTTTTTGGGTTACCGGACATTGCAAAAGCCAAGCAGTTTTGGATGGCCATCCAAAAATATTCAATGTGCGAAATAGTTTGCCAACTTTTGTAGACAAAATACGAAAATGTCCATTCCAGTGACTTTTTGGAGAATTCACAAATACAGGAAAGACGCACTTCTGACTACTTCGTTAACGCTGATTTCGTTGAAGAATATAGTCAAATGTCTGTATCTCATATAGATGCGTTTCAGTCAAAAACCAATAATAAATGTTAATCATCTTTTCACTTCTGAGAGATTATAGGTCTCTGGGAAATATTGGTTCCAGATCTAGGAAGACCATTTACGTGCAACATCTACTAATAAATTGGAAATGAGCAAATTAGTTTAAGTTGCTATTATTCGAAAATTAGAGAACGAAACCTGATGGTTTTCTTTTATTATTTGTCACAATATCTTGTGGAATTCTTTCGAGTATCTCGCCTATATAAACTGTATCGTTTATTGTAGTGTTGTAGGGTATTCAACGGTGGGCCCCGCTCGACTGTAGCCTTTGCTTACTTGTTTTAATATTATTATATTATATTATTCGAATTTTCTTTACGTCATAGATTATTAAAAGTTAAGTTTTCTTATAAAACTTGACGAAAACTATAGTTTCTGAACCTTTTAGAAATAATTTTTAAGATTTCATTTGAAATTCGAGAATTTTGAGAAAACAAGTACAAAAGCACCTAAGCTTGGCTGGGCCGAACTTCTAATAGCCTCCACCATTTGGAAGGAACTTGCAAAACGTTAAGAAAATTTCGTCGAAAAATACCGTTTAAATGAGAACCGTTATATGGTGGCTATACGAAGATCTGCATAGACAATTTTTTGTCATAGGTTGCAGTACTCATTACGAAATAATGTCATTAAAATTATCAAAATGTCGAGGCTACACGTAGACGTGGACCTGCATACGAGATTTTCTGTTATAGACTGTAGTACCCATTACGAACTTCAACTACGAAATTTGAAACAATTCCCGTGAATAATGCCACTAAAATAATCAAAATAGCGAATATCGGAAGGTACCTTTATATTGTGGAAGGTACCTTCATATGGTGGCTATACTAATACCTTCATAGGTAATTTTCAGTCATAGACTGTAGTACCCATTACGAACTTCAATTACGAAATTTTAAACAGTTTCGGTGAATAGCGCCGCTAAAATAATTAAAATACCGAATATCGGGAGATACCATTACATGAGGGCAACATGCAAACGTGACCCGATATGACCCATTTACCTGCATACTGGGAAAATACACATGTGTGAAAATTTTAGCAGACGGAAATCGCTAAATCGACTTCGAATTTTATGCTGATCAAAAATATATAAACTTTATTGGGTCTGACATGAGTCCCTCCATAGTACAGGGTGAGATAAAAACATTTTTTTTTAGAATAAGTCTAGATTTGTTCGAAGTGGTCACCTTTGGCACGAATAATGGCCTTCAAACGGCCAATGAAACCGTCACATGCTGCCCGAATGTTGCTCTGCGGTATTTTGGAGTATTGCCAGCGAAGCGGTGCTTAAGGTGATCGACACTTTGGTATTTTTTAGTGCCCATCTTGCTTTCCAAAATACTCTAGCTACAATTGTCCAACGGACTGTACTGGAAATGAAGCGAGGAGCCTCATTTTGTTACCACTCTGGAGTGGCGCGTGCTGAGTGCAATGGTGCTGAGTCCTGTTGGAATGTCCGAAGTCTGCGGCCAAAATGTTTGCGTGCCCAAATCTTTCATACACCCTCCAGAATATTTTCGCAAATGCCACGGTCGATTAATACGAACCGAGAGCCACAATCAGCTGTTATGGCGGCCCCAATCATCACCATGGCCGGCGCTTGAGTTCTGTGGCCAATTCATAATCAGCATAAAATTCTAAGTCCGTCTGTCTGTCTGTCCGTTGAAATCACGATACAGCCCACATTATTTGACGTAGAGCGCCAAAATTTAGCAGAGCATATAACGGTACCTCCCGATATTCGGTATTTTGATGATTTATGCCACATTTTTTCACGGATTTGTCTGAAAATTTGTATATGTAGGTCATAACGGGTCCCTGTACGTGTGGCAAAACATTGCATGTATAGGTCCACGTTTTGGTATAGCCCCCATATAACGATACCTCCCAATATTCGGCATTTTAATGGTTGTTGTCACATCTCTTCTAATGTTTCCTTTACCCTAAGGTGGAGGGTATTAAAAGTTTGGCCCGAACGAACTTAATGTTTTTATACCCTCCACCATACTATGGAGGGTATATTAACTTTGTCATTCCGTTTGTAACTCGTCGAAATACTCATGTCAGACCCAACAAAGTATATATATTCTTGATCAGCGTAAAATTCTAAGTCGATTTAGCGATGTCCGTCTGTCTGTCTGTCTGTCCGTCTGTCTGTCTGTTGTAATCACGCTATCTTTCGAATGAATTGAGATAGATGGCTAAAATTTTGCACACATGTTTATTTTTCCAGTAGGCAGGTTAAGTTCGTAAATGGGCCATGTAGGTCCACGTTTTCATATAGCCCCCATATAACAATACCTCCCTATATTCGGTATTTTGATGATTTTAGGGACATTTTTCACCGGCATTGTTTCAAATTTGGTATTTGAAGTTCAAAATGGATACTACACCCTAAGACAGAAAATTGTCTGTGCAGGTCCACGTCTTCGTATAGCCCCCATATAACGGTACCTCCCTATATTCGGTATTTTGATGATTTTAGCGACATTATTCACCGGAATTGTTTGAAAATTGGTATTTGAAGTTCGTAATGAATACTACAGTCTGTGACAGAAAATTGTCTGTGCGGGTCCAGGTCTTCGTATAGGCCCCATATATCAGTACCTCCCCATATTCGGTATTTTGACGATTTTAGGTACAATACCCACCGAAATTGTTTGAAATGTGGTATTTGAAGTTCGTAATGGATGCTACAGCCTGTGACAGAAAATTGTCTATGCTGGTCCAGGTCTTTGCACAGCTCCATTTTGACGGCACCTCCTTATATACGATATTTTGATGATTTTAGCTGCATTATTCACCGTTTATTTCATATATTCTTGTTGATATTGGGCACCATACACTGAACGACTCGTTAATGTTGGGCTATCTTCGGGTCTTTCACTGTCTGCGCGATCGATAGTAATACTGCCGTCGAGCGAAATATTTTTCTTTCAAGTCAATTCAATAACCCGTAACTCAGATATTTTATTGTTATTTTTAATTATTTTTCTAATCCGACTTAAAAAATATCTCATTGTCTTTCCAGCCATCCTGGTTCTATATCTGACCAGTAAACTGCAATATGACGATGATACGTCGACGGTCTTGTTCCATGTCTTTACGATGTTAGTGTATTTGTGCCCCCTGGTGGGTGCCATCGTTGCTGACAGTTGGCTGGGCAAATTCAAGACCATTCTGAATTTGTCCATTGTTTATGCCATTGGTGGTGTCATCATGGCCTTGGGTGCCGTGCCGGTGCTGAAGCTGCCAGTTCAGTAAGTCAAACCCCTTTAGAATCCATATTTTATTTCTAATAAATAATTTTTTATAGGGCTGTAACCATATTGGGGCTCGTTCTCATTGCCATCGGTACGGGAGGCATCAAACCTTGCGTATCTGCATTTGGTGGTGATCAATTCCGCCTTCCAGAACAAGAAAAACAATTGGCCACATTCTTTTCCCTTTTCTATTTCGCCATTAATGCCGGTTCCATGATTTCAACTTCGGTTACACCCATCCTGCGTGAAGATGTCCATTGTTTCGGCGACAATGATTGTTTCTCATTGGCATTTGGTGTTCCTGCTGTTCTCATGTTGTTGTCGGTGGTAATTTTTGTGGCCGGCAAGAGGTTGTATGTGATGAAACCCCCAGCAGGAAACATGATTTTGGGTGTCTCACGTTGCATTAGCCAGGCCATCAGTGGCTGGAGAAGAGAGCGCAAAACAAAACCCAAGCCACATTGGTTGGACTATGCCGAACCAGCTGTGGGCTCCAAAATGGTTTCCGATGTAAAGACGTTGCTGAAGATTTTGGTATTGTTTTTGCCTTTCCCCGTTTTCTGGGCATTGTTCGATCAACAGGGTTCAAGGTGGACTTTCCAGGCCACCCGTATGGATGGTGAAATTTTTGGTTTCTTCATTAAACCCGATCAAATGCAGGTGGTTAATCCTCTGCTGATTTTGGCCTTTATTCCATTGTTCGATTATGTCTTGTATCCCCTGTTGTCCATGGTTGGCATACGCAGACCCTTGCAGAAATTGACACTTGGAGGTTTGTTGGCTGCTGGAGCTTTCTTGCTATCGGCATTTGTGGAACTGAAATTGGAGGCGGTGGCACCTGTTGTCCCCGGGCCCACAACATCACAGCTGCGAATTTACAATGGCATGCCTTGTGATTATAAATTCCTAACCGAATTTCCCATGAGTGATATGAAAAATGAAAGCCATGTACCGGCGTTGGGTTTGTGGATGGAGAGGGAAGTCCCATCGGCTATGCTTACCTCTTATCGCTTTGATGCCTCATCGGCGGATCCTGCATGTCCCGGAATATCGGGTATGATTAAAACGATGCCCGGCAAGGCCGTCAGTTATTTCATTGCCAACGATCGTATGCATGAATTCATGGATAGTCCTGAACAACCCAAATTGGGCAATCCTTTGGTCCGTGTCATGTTAAATATTCCTGCTGGTCAGGGTAACTTTACCATTGTCGATGCAGCCAACACTGTGACGGAGCTGGCTTCGTACAACACATCACAGTTGATAACTGTGGCGAGGGGAAAAGCTGTTCTAGCTTTAAATGATCAAGTGGTTATGAATCTAACTGCCCGAGCGGGAGGTGTATATGTCCTCATGGCCAATGGAAATTTCAAGGAGGGATTTGTAAGTAGACTTCGGGACTTTGGTATGAGAGATATTTTAAACATTTTTTCTCTTTTTTAGAATTATCAGCAACATGTTGTAACCGAACCCAACTCTGTCCACATGATGTGGCAGTTGCCCCAGATCATTGTCATCACCGCTGCGGAAATTATGTTCTCCATTACCGGTTTGGAATTCTCATTTACTCAAGCTCCCCAGAGTATGAAATCGGTATTGCAAGCCTGTTGGCTTTTGTCGGTGGCCATTGGTAATATGTTGGTAGTTGTTATAGCCGAGCTGAAATTCTTCGAATCACAGGTATGTACAGGGTATCGGACCCAACAAATATATATATATTCGTGATCAGCGTAAAATTGAGACAGAATGCAAACATTTTGCATAAATGTGTATTTTGCCATTAGGTTAAGTTCGTAAATGGGTTATGTGGGTCCTCGCTTTCATGTAGCCACCATATAACCATACCTCCCGATATTCCATATTTTAATGATTTTAGCAACATTATTCACCGGAATCGTTTCGAATTTCTTATTTAAAGTTCATAATGGGTAATACAGCTTATGACACAAAATACTTTTGCAGGTACACGTCTTTGTATAGCCACCATATATAACGATACCTCCCAATATTCGGTATTTTGATGATTTTAGCAACATTATTCACCGGAATTGTCTCAAGTTTCGTATTTGAAGTTCGTAATGGATACTTCAATCCATGACAGAAAATTTTCTATGCAGGTCCACGTTTTCGTATACCCCACATTAGCGGTACCTCCCTTTTTTGGCCTTTTGATGATATTAGCACATTACTCAACGGAATTGTTTTAAATTTCATATTTGAATGTCCAATGCCTAGCCTATGACAAAAAATTGCATAAGGAGGTCCTCATCTTCGTATAGCCCTCATATAACGGTTTTCATTTAAAATTTATTTTTTGACAGATTTTTTTCAAATTTTTCCAAATGGTGGAGGGTATTAATAGGCCCGGCCGAACTTTGGTGATTGTACCCTCAGCCATATGTCTATAGAGGGTATACATATTATTTGATACGGTTAAAACGTGCCTAGTCGAAATAACGGTCTCTTTGGACCAAATCCGTTTCAGAACATTTGGAGTCGATCTCGCAATGTCCGTCTGTCTGTCTGGCTGGTGCACACGATAACTCTCGAAAGGAGTATCCGATTTGGTCCAAACTTGGTACATCGTAATATTTTTGTCAAACTTAGAACGAGTTCGGAGATGGGCAATATCGGTCCACTCCTTCTGGCACCACCCTCACAAAAGGCCGAGATTTTCATTAAGAAAATATTTTCTGCACAGAAAGAGAAACGATAATCCGATTTGCTCCAACTTTGCAAATACTAATATTTGCGTCAGTTCTAGGTCAGAAGCAAAAATTTATAATATCGGTCCACTCCATCGAATACCTCCCCCACAAAGTGTCAAAATTTTGAATAATTAGAACGCTTATAAAATGAGATGAAAGAGTCTGATTGTCTTCAAATTTCACACATCTCAATACTTTCATTACCCCAGGTCTGTTGGTAAGTTGGAATATATCGGACCTTCTGGTAAAGATAGAAATTTTCAAAAAAAAAAAAAAAAAAAAAAAAAAAAAAAAAAAAAAAAACAATATTTTCTGCACATAAAGGGAAGCGATAATCCGATTTTGCTACAACTTTGCAAATCTTAATATTTACGTCAGTTGTAGGTCAGATACAAAAACGGTCAGGTGCGAAAATGGACAATATCGGTTCACTTGTTACGACACCAACAAAGTGTCAAAATGTTGAATAATTATATCTCTTATAAAATCTGATATAAGAGTCCGATTTTCTTTCACACGGTTTTTTCATTAACCCAAGTTCTGGTGTGAAGATGGGATATATGGGTCCACTCTTTCTGGTACCTCCCACACAAACGGTCAAAATTTTGAATATCCAAGAAGAATATAAAACACGAAATTAACATCCAATGCCATTCAAACTTGTCAAATCTTAATATTTCTATCAACACAAGGTCTGTTATAAAGATGTTAGAGATCGAATCATTCCTTCTGGTACCTCAGCCACAAAGAGTCAATGTTTTGAATAACCAAAAACATCATAAAATCCGAAATAAGCATCCGGTTCCCTCAAATTTCACAAATCTCATTTTGTCTACTAACACAAAATCTGCTGTGAAGGTGGAATACAGGGTGAGATAAAAAAAGCCGCAACAAAGTCCAACGCCATAATTTTTACATTTTTTTTTTAAATTTTATTGAATAAAAGCAAAAAGTTTCGGAAAGAGCATCAAATTTTAGAATAATTTAAGATTTGTTCGAATTGGTCACCTTTGGCACGAATTATGGCCTTCAAACGACCGATGAAACCGTTACACGCTGCCCGAATATTGCTCTGCGGTATTTTGGCCCATTCCCGGAGAAGCGCTTGCCTAACGTGATCGACACTGGTTTTTTTAGTGTCAACCTTGCTTTCCAAAATACTCCAGACACAATAGTCCAAAGGATTGGTATCAGCACATTTTGGTGGCCATTGTGAACTGGAAATGAAGCGAGAAACCTCATTTTGCAACCATTCTTGGGTGGTGCGTGCTGAGTCCTATTGGAATGTCCAAGGTCTTCGACCAAAATGTTTTCGTGCCCAAGGCTTTTATACACCATCCACAATAATTTCGCGATAATATTCGGCATTTATTCCGATGCAACGGTCGATTAAACCGAGCGGAGTGCGACCATCGGCTGTTATAGTGTCCCACACCAACACCATGGCCGGTGCTTGAGTTCTGGTAGCCAACCGAAGGTGCACATTTTCAGCTGACCTCTTTGGCAAGTGAACACTATCATTTTGTTTGTTTACAAACTGCTGGACAACGAATGTTTTCTGATCAAATTCGGCAGTTCACCACTGTGGGCCAAGCGAAGCAACTCTTTAACTGTTCTGAGTTTATTTTCTTTCTGTTGCGGTGTAAGTTCTTGAACTTTTTGGAATTTCAATGGCTTTACCCCGATGCGAGCTCATTTTTCAATTTTTGCCGAATGGAATATTGCGATATGTTCAGCTCGCGAGCCATTTTTCACCCACTGCGACGCTTCTTTGCTTTTCGAACAATTTCTGCTGATGTTGCTGTTTTCTTCCGTCTACTTCCTTGACGACAGGCTACGCTACCAGTATCATGGTAACGAGCGATGGTACGAGACACAAAAGATGTATTCACATTTAAATGCTGAAGTGCTCTAAGGATAGCCAGTTGTGGGTTTTCAGACAAATATAAAAAATCACACTGTCACGCTTAATTCCGTCACGAATAATTTTTTTCTGGAAAATTCTCACCAAAATGCTTTTGTACGCTTGTAAACAATATAATGAGCTGTCACTGGAATAATTTTAACAGCTGTCGGACGAGTGGCTTCGAAATGACAGCAGTTTGAAGTTGGTTGTAGTTTTTTCATCTCACCCTGTTATATCTGCGAACCCCTACTGATACCTCGCCCACAAAGGGTTACAATTTTAAATTCTTTTATCTGTCATAGCTGGCGAAACAAGTCAGCGATTCTTTACAATTTGCTATATCAAAATATTTAACTTAACCAGAAAACTGAATTTATGATTTCGCGTAAATTTGATATAAATGTTCGATTTTGTTACCATACCCGTATTTTTATCTCTCCACTATATCAAGAACATCACACGAATTTCAACATTTTCTAAAATTTTCTGTCGGCAAAACCAACTTATACTTTTGATATTTTTTAAATCTTAATCGAATAATGCCACATTAACCAATTTTTTTTTCTTTAATTCACAGGCTGCTGAATTTGCACTCTTTGCTGGTCTCATGATCATCGACATGTTTATATTCATGTTATTGGCAATGCGTTATAAATATGTAACACACAGCGAAGAAGGTGATCCAGAAGCCGGAGAGAAATCCGTTAGACCCAATAATGAACAAATGGGACAATTACCACCGGCGCAACCATCAACTCCACAAAGAATCAAGAACAACGAAGAACGTATGGCCAGCAAGGACAACAATATGGAAAATCAGAAGGATACCACCACCAACAATGGTGTTACGAATGAGGCCTACGATCACAATGAAGAAGATATGAAATGAAATTCAATTGAATTTTGAATAGAAAATAATGGGAAATGTGTCACTTTAACATTTCCTGACTGTGATCTGTACTTATCTAGCTAATTCCTCTTTTTATACTCTCAATATTTCTCTGTTATAAATAGAAGATCACTTCCTGTACAATATTTTCATAATTTTCTCAATGCGTTGATTTTATCTCTTTTTGTAAACATTTTTTCATTTATAATTTATTTTGCTTTTTTTATTCTATCTTTGTTTTTCTCATGTTCTTTTAATTTTGCCCACATAATTTTTTATATACTATATTTTCGTATCGTTATTAGTTGTAATCTGTTATATTAACATAAACTGTTATACATTTATTTTTTGTTAAAATCAAATATTCGAATATATATCGCATGTAATAGTGTTAAGTATGTACAATTGTATATTTTTGTAAAAAATAGTTATACTTTTTTTAGTACAATAAAAAAATACCTCCCAAATAAAGTCTCTAAAAACATTTTTAAAAGAAATATTTGTTATTTGCTAATTTTTTAATGAAAACAAAATTGAATTTTAAATGTTTTTAAAAGAAAGTTGTTTTATTTAGAGTTTCTTTTTGATTCAATGAAAAATAAAACAAAATTCAGAGCATACTTTGAGGCTCAAAGTCACATACAAAAAGTACGCTCCCTAAAATAGGCTCTGATTTATTGTGAAAATATGGTAGGGCATAATTCTTTATGCTAGCAACACCATACATATTTTTCGTCTTGCTTTTCCTACTTCTGTTTGCCTGGTGTTTTCGTAAAATTACGATTTTCGGTCAATCGACAACCGAGTGACGTTATCTAAAAATCGAAAGCAGAAAGGAAAGAAATCATTAAAGCATAAGGATATTGTTAAGCCGCTTACAACAGTCCTAGTTATACCCTCCACCATAGTATGAATGGTATATGAAGTTTGTTACTCCGTTTGTAACACCTCGAAATGCACATTTTAGACCCACCCCACAAAGTAAATATATTTTTGATCAGCATAAAATTCTATGTCAATTTAACGATGACCGTCTGTCTGCGGGAATCACTTCTAGCTAAAATTTTACTCAAATGTGTGTTTCGTCTTCAGGACTTTTAGTACGGAAAATCGGCTATAAAGGTCCACGTTTAGTTATAGCCCCTATTTTCGATATTTTGTAATTTCGTAATAATAGTTCATAATGGTTACTAATGTCTGTGACGGAAAATTGGCTATGCAGGTCTACGTCTTTCCATAGCCCCCATGTAACGCTACCCCTCCAAATCCAGTACTTTGATGAGTTAAGCAACTTATTCACCGGAATTGTTTCAAATTTGGTACTTAAAGTTCCTGACGGATACTACAGCCTATGATGGAAAATTGTCCGTGCAGGTCCAGCCTTCGTATAGCCCCCATATAACTTACCGATATTCAGTATTTTGATGATTTTAGCGACATTATTCATCACAACTGTTTGTAGTTCTGAAGTATTTGAAGTTCGTAATGGATACTACCTATGATAGAAAATTATCTGTGCAGGTCCACGTCTTCGTATAACCCCCAAACAACGGCACCTACCGATATTCCGTACTGGAATTGTTTCAAATTTGGTATTTGAAGTTCGTAATGGATACTATAGCCTAGTCCAGGTCTTCGTATAGCCCCTAAATATCGGTAACTAATTATATTCGGTATTTAAAAATCTTAATAAAAACAAGTAAAAAAGCTGTAAGTTCGGCCGGGCCGAACTTTGAATACCCTTCACCATTTGGTACAAATTTGGCAATTTTCAAAACAAAAAAAATAAAAATAAAATCCGTTAAAAATTCTGTTAAAATCCTAAAAACACCGAAAGTATCCGTATATTAGGGTCTGTACGACGACGTGGACCTGCATAGGCAAGGCTTTTGTCACAAGCTATTACAATATACAAATGCGAAACTTGAAAAAAATCTGTAGGTAAAATCATCAAAATATCGAATATAGGGAGGTACCGTTATATGGGGGCTATACGAAGACGTGAACTTACATAGCCCATTTTCTGTCTTAAGCCGTAGTATCTGTTACGAACTTTAAATACCAATTTGGAAACAATTCCGGTAAATAGTGTCGCTAAAATCATCAAAATACCGCATAGCGGGAGGTACCGTTATATGGGGGCTATACAATGACGTGGACCTGCACAGACAATTTTCTGTCATAGGCTGTAGTATTCATTACGAACTTCAAATACCAAATCTGAAACAATTCTGGTAAATAATGTCGCTAAAATCATCAAAATACCGAATATCGGGAGGTACCGTTATATGGGGGCCATACGAAGACGTTGACCTACATTTTCAATACCAAGAGTCCTGCAGGCATAATACACATTTGAGTAAAATATTATAAATCTACTTCGACATAGAACTTTATGCTGATCAAGAATATACATACTTTGTGGGGTCTAAAATGTATATTTCGAGGTGTTTCAAACGGAATGACAAACTTAATATACCCTCCATACTAAAAATCGTATTGAGGATTGATAAAGGATTTACAGAGGTTCTACTGTATAATTCGTTTTTAACTACACAAAAGCTTCAATGAGGTTAAGAGAGACACAAGCCAACTTTGGTTCCTCTTAATCTATAGCAACATAGAAGTTTACAATGCAAAAAAATTATTGTAGGAATTTTTTAGAAATTTATCCCTTAAATATAGTAGGTCAAAATTTAATATTTGAATGCTAAAGAAAGCTACCATTCCAAAACTCATTTGAGATTATTTTTTAAATTTCGCATTTGAATATTGTAATAGCTTGTGACAAAAGTTGTTTCTGCAGGTCCACGTCGTCGTATAGACCCTAATATACGGCTACATTCGGTATTTTTAATATTTTAACAGAATTTTTAACGAATTTTATTTATTTTTTTTTTAATTGTTAAATTTGTACCAAATGGTATTCAAAGTTCGGCCCGGCCGAACTTACAGCTTTTTTACTTGTTAGCTATTAACTTCTTGTCAACGCTGGTTTAAAAAGTTCATGCACGATCCATGTTTTGTTTTACTGTCAACCATCTTCAGATTGGTTTATAATTTAACAATGATGCGTTTGATTTTACCAAAAAAAAAACAACAAAATTAAATAATAAATTAAATCAACATTTTCTGATCGAAAATTTCTCACAATTATTGGGAATGGAAATATGATATTAAAATAATACGTTATAGTTTTAAGAATTCGCTTCATTGCTGTTGGTTATACTTTAAACTAAAACGAAAAATTTCCAATAAAATATAACTAAATCTTATTGAGAATGAATAAAGATTTTATAGGGTTTCTACTGTATAATTATTTTTAGCTACACAAAAGCTCCAATGCAATATACAAGTTAAGTTGCAGGGAAACACAAGCCAAGTTTGTTTTTTTTTTTGCTAAAGTAACATAGAAAACCACAACCTAAAAAAATAATAACGAATGAAAAGTAGTAAATTATTGCTGAGTATTTCTAGAAATGTGTCTTTTAAACATTAATTGCTAAAATAAAAAAAATGTTGACCCATTTTTATATGACGATCCGAAGGTGAATGCTAAAGAAATGCGCCATTTCAAACTAGCTTTTGAAATTTTGATGTTATGAGTTAAATCAAAAAGTAGAATAATACATTTAATATGGGGGTTTATCATTCACAATACATATAGGCCGGAAAAGATCCTTAATGCCACAACAATGAATATCAATAATTTCGTAACATTTTGGCAATAACTGTAAGCCAGTGAAACTAGATATTTCTCTCTTAACTTGTTTTGGTCAATTGTGCCGATGCAAACACAACACATTTGCAAAAGCACAGCGATGCAGCAAAACAATTCTGAATGCTGTTTCATGGAGCTTAAATCTGTATATCTTTAGAGTTTGTATCAAAATCATTCGAGTTCTAAACGCTGGCGCAGTAACATTTAATCGAATCTAAACTTAATATCGCGTAGACGTTCAAAGTAAGTTTTAAAATCAAAAATGAAATGAATGTGTCCCGGCGCAATTTAAAGAAAAATCACTTTGTTTTGAGATTAACATATCTAACTGTTCATGATTGTTCAATGAAAGTTAATTATAGTGTTTTAATGTAATATCTTAACATTACATGCAAAGGCTATTTGCACTAAGTTATAAATTTGAGATCAATGAAAAATATTAAAAAATAACTATGAAAAATACAATTAAATTACAACTATTGTCGAACGAGATGTCGAACGCATTGCATACCCTACCATCCGAGCTTAAAAACCCATGGAAATAAATATCCTTCACAACTGAAGAATGATAGAGATTTCAGGAAAAAAATTATTTGATTTTTTTTTGTACTGCATTTGGTTCAGAAAATGTAATCCCATCTTAAGACAGACTTGGAATTTGAATCTACCCAACAAAAAATGTATTTTATGAGGTATATGGAAAATATATGAAAGTGCTGCAAACGTAGAGAATAAATTAATAAAAAAGGCCAAATTATGTTTATTCCTCGGACATAAGAGAAACATAAATTATAACGAAATTATTTGAAAATATGACAAAGGTCGTTAAAAAAAACTAAAATCTGGAGTTAAAGCTAAAAAACTGATTTCTGAAAAACTTACAAAAAATTTGGTTGAAAATTGTGTCTGAATCCATCGACTAGTAAAAAATCAAGAAGCGTACCTTTTATGGAGATATACTAAAATATTTACCGATAATCCATTTTGTAATATCAACCATGTAAAACATAATATTGTGTTTAATTTTATTAGTCAAAGATTAATCACCACATTCTGACACCGCAACATGAGAGAAGACCAAAAATGGAAAGACGCGTACCACACCGTTTTTCAATTAACTTTTGCTATTACGAGCTCCCAAAATTTGGAGCCTTTATGAACAAAGGAAACATTTTGTGAGGTTTAAATCTTTATGAAAAAAATTATAGCTATTCTAAAACAGAAGAGAACATGTGAACGCATGAAATCAATATAGAAAAAATGTTAAAAAATTAAAAAAAAAAAACGAAAAATACCACTTAAATTTAAAATGTTTTATGGGGACTATACGAAGACGTGGTAATTGTCATAGGCTGTAGTACTGATTCCGAACTTCAAATACGAAATTTGAAATAATTTCGTTGAATAATGACGCTAATATAATCAAATTTGAAACAATTCCGGTCAAAAATGTCTAAATTCATCAAAATACCAAATATCGGGGTGTACCGTTATATGAGAGCTAAACGATATCGTGGACCTATATAGACAATTTGTGTGGATTTTAAGACAATTCTATTGAAAAATTCTATTGAAAAATAATTCAATTAAAAAATAGCGAATATTGGAAGGTACCGTTATATGGGGGATATACGATATCGTGGGCCTATATAGACAATTCTCTTCCATGGGGTAAAGTACTCAGAAGGAACTCCTTGTGTGGATTTTCAGACAATTCCAATGAAAAAATATGGCTAAAATCATGAAAATACCGAATATCGGGGGGTGCCGTTATATGGGGATTATATGATATCGTGGACCGATATAGCTAATCTTCGAACTTGACATGCCTACATACAAAAAACTGATCTGTGCAAAAATTTATCTTCCTATTATTATTTCGATGAGTTACAAACGGAATGACGGACTTAATATACCCTCCATACTGTGTATGGTGGAAAGTATGACAATATTCAACTTCAAGATCATCAAGAACACTTTTTATCATTTTTAACGTCTTTGGTCGATATATAATGGTTCCATGAAACTTCAAAAATAAACCTAATAACAGGAAGTCCCGGTATACACAAACTTTAAGGGATCGGACTTTAAAGGCCAAAACTAAGTACTATATTAAAAACTGAAATATATAATAATGTTTCCATTATTTGTCCATTTCCAATATTTGTCAGGAAAACACTTATATGTCATAATTTTTAATCAATTTTTCCTCAGACTTTTTTAGAGTTCATGTATGAAAGGAAAATACAATTTATTTTTTTGTAAATCCATTCTAAGTCAAAATTTCCTATAATAATTAATTTTTTGGATAATGTGCCAAAGCTAGATCGAATTTCACTGTTCACTGTTTATTTAAGATTTGCCAAAAAATTTTGGTTTATAAAAACTATTTTTAAATTATCGCCAAATGTAGCATTTTCTCCAAATTCACTGCAATCAATTTTTAATAAATTTTCCACAATTATAACTACTTAAGAATCAATCTTAAATTTAACAAGGGCAAGGAAGTGGTTGCTGGGTTGTGTTACAATGTAAAAAAACTTACTAATAACTGACGTATTTTATTAAGGTTAACGAAGTGCAATTGAATAATTAAATGTTTAATAATTGAATGATAATATAAGGTCTGTCAATTTTTCTATTGTTCTCATTAACATATGTTTTTTCAAAATCATGGTCCGATCAAATATTATTAATTTTAATTAATTAATATATTAATTTTTAATATGTATTTGAATATATTCATTTTAATTTTTTGTTTTGATCCAAAATTCCAACATCATCTCCAATATAATATTTTTATAAACATACACACACTCGCACTTTTATTACGTTGCAGTTTTGCGATCCGATCATTAAAAAGTAAACAAGTTTCGACACATTCTACACATCAGACGAATTAAAATGGATGCTGCGACCATATCATCAATGCCCAACAACAAATCAACGCCCAGTGGTGGCTTCTCTCTGTTGAACCTTGAAAATCGCGTATTTTGTTGTTTCTTACTATGGACCAGTGTTTTGGTTGGCAAAATGTTGTTGATGTCTATGCTAACGGCATTGCAACGCTTCCGCAATAAGGTAAGAAGACTCAAAATTTCAATATTTCACAAGAGTAAATGTTGACAAACGATAACGTGATTATAAATTCATTTTCGAAAAACCGTTCTGATGTTAGAACAACAGATCTATGAAATCGGAATTGATTTTGGAAAGAAAAAAAACAAAAATTACAGAACCAAGAACTTCTGATATCTAGCGAAGATAAAACAACCCATTAAGAGTCCAAAAATAGTAAATATCCTTGAGTTCCATTTTTTAAAGAAAATTCGTTTCATGATAAGACATCAAGATAGATACTGAAGCTAACAAAAAATTATAGCCGAAATTCGGCGAAAACTTTTAACTTTGCATATTTACAGACCCTGAAATAATTCAATTTAAAAAAGTTTTCAAACAATCTAAATCAAAGAGTCTAAAACACATTGTGAACTTCAAATACGAAATTTCAGACAATTCTGTTGACAGTTTCAGTTAATTCTGCTAAAATTTTCAAATATTGAATTTTACCAAATTTCCCTCAGCCAGTGTTCGATTAATTAAATATATGTTGACTTCTGTTATGATTATTAAAATTGTTGACCCTCTATAAAGTAGGTTCCGAAGGAATGGGCCAATATGGACAATTTCATATCGGACCTAAATATATATTATATAACAATATTGGTTACTTCCTTCACTTTTAATAGTATAAGTTATAGATTTAGAAAATGCTAAAATGTGCGTGAATTACCCAATATAGTCGACCTAAGTATTCCATTTTCGTACTTCCATTTTCTTGAACCCTATGTAAGGGAGGTACCAGAAGAAATGGTCCGATCTCTACCATCTTTATAACAGATCTTGTGTTGATGGAAATATTAAGATGTATCAAGTCTGAATGGAATCGGATGTTAATATCGCCCTTTATGAGCTTCATGGATATTCAAAATTTTGACCTTTTATGGGGGAGATACTAGAAGGAGTGCGCCGATATATACCATCTTTATAACAGATCTTATGTTGAAAGAATTGTTGAGATGTTCCAAGTCTTAATGGAATCATATGTTAATTTCGCATTTTATAAACTTCATGAATATTCAATGCCAGAAGGAGTGGACCGATATATTCCATGTTCACACCAGAAATCGGGTTCATAAAAATATTCTTATGTGTGTAATTTGAAGACAATCAGACTCTTATATCACATTTTATAAGATAATTCAAAATTTTGTTCCTTTGTGTGGGAGGAACTTCATGGAGTAGACCGATGCTGTCCATTTTCCTACATGACCTAGCACTGAGGCATATATTAGGATTTGCAAAGTTGGGGCAAAATCGAATTATACTTTCTCTTTTTTTTTTTTTTTGAAAATTTTGATATTTTTTGGGGAGGTACCAGAAGGGGTGAACCGATATTGCCCATCTCCGAACTCGATCTAATTTTAATAATAATACCAAGTTTGGACCAAATAGGATCTAAAACCTTTATTTCGATTGGGCTCGTTTTGGCCGTATCAAACCATATGGTTGAGGGTATAAGAATCCATGTCTATTGGTTCTTAGTTGAGAACTGTAGAACGATTCCAAAATCTAGACAATTTTTAGGTTTTTGGTCGATTAAATATCTGCGAAGATATTCCAAAACAAAAGTCTTCTATTTTGATCTTTGACCTATCTCTACCCCATGTAAAATTTCGGACTATAATTGCGACCTGAATATAATACATAGTATTGTAAGGTGAAAAACATATTAAAATATTTTCAATTCAATATTGTAAGTCATATTGAAAAAATTTCATGAGATAAAAAAATATATCGCAAAATATTAGAGAAAAATATTCATAGTTTTATTAGAATCTTTTTTTAATAAGGGCAATTCTGAAGTGGTGAGAATTGTCAAAATCCGTCGAGCCGTCTTGAGTTGTAAACGGTCTAACTAACATCCCCTTCTTTACTATATGAGATGGTATATGTTTTGCTATACATCCAATATCTCGGCTATTACCATCACTGTAATGGTCAGAAGTGAACTTTGCGTGTATTTTGATATCGCTGGAATTAGAAATTTTCGCGGTTTAATGAAAATTTTCGTAAAGATAAAAGTTATGATCTTTTCTACCTGTTAAATATTATTCGATGACTATCCAAATTAGTAGGCTTCTGTTATCTAGCCCTATTCAAAATTCCGAGTCGATTGCTCCATAATTGTGACCTCTAGAGCAAGTGCAAAATCAAGAAATTTGTTTTTGTTTTTGGTCCATTTCAATGCTGAAATATTTTGCTATAATCTCCCCCAACAATAGGCTTCTTTTCTGACCATGAAATTTCGGACCATAATTACAAGGTGTAGCGTAATCAAAACTTAGCATGGACAGACAGACGGACGAACACATATAGCTGGTTGACTCTTCGAGATAGGAAGATCCATATATGACACCCTATGTCTTGGACCAATATTTCTAGGTGTTACATAATTTTTGGTCCAATCATATTTTTAATACCCCCAATACATTGAATTGTAGGGTATTTAAAAAAACCTATATTTAAAAAAATTCTATAGAATCCCAAGTACTCAATACATCATCGACGCACTATAGTTGGTATAAGTGCTTTCATTATCATTTCTTTCACAATACTTTATTTAAAACTTTAAACATATTTTATTATTTACCTTTAGGTTTTATTTGAATTTATTCAATTAAGCAAAATTTTATTTATATGCACACTTTTTTCACACATCATCTTTTACAACTCTTTTAAATCAAGTTAATATTTTAAGAGTCATGGTTTATAAGCATGCACTACAATATGAATTTGTTATTTTATTAATGGATTTAATCAGCTTTTTTTCAAAATTTAGCTATTTAGCTTCTCTTTCATATTTTTTAATAATTGGAATTTACTAATTAAAATTAACAAAATTGTTGGAAAAGTTAAAAGTTTTGAAATTTTACAGATTTTGGGTCTAATGCCACACAGTCTTCTTAAAAAGGTAGACTATCACATACACAAAGACTTTTAATAAAAATTATAGGAAAACTCAATTCTAAACTCATATTGAAAAAAAAACTTATTCTCGAACTGTTTTAGGTATTCCCGAACCAAGAGGATCTGTTTTTCAAGAATATAGAAGTAGCTTTCAATGATCCACATGTGGAAAGAGTTAGAAGGTAAGTTATAAACAATTGCAACACCAATCATGAACTAATTTATTTTGAATCTTATTATTACAGAGCCCATCGCAATGATATGGAAAATATTTTACCCTATTTCACCATGGCTTTACTCTACATTTGCACGGATCCAAATCCCACAATTGCCTGCAATCTGTTTCGCGTAGCCTCTGTGGCACGTATTATTCACACCTTGGTGTATGCCTTCCGTCCTGTGCCACAACCTTCCAGATTTTTAGCTTTCTTTGTCATGTTCCTCATTACCATTTATATGGCAATTGTTGTTGGTTTTGAAAATTTGAAATATATTTAAATTAAAAGGCATTTCATTTAAATATTAAATGATATTATTTTGTTCATTTGGTTTATATATTTTTTAATTTTAACATATTTTTGTTTTAATAAATTAAGCGTCGTTTTTTTCATATTAATAACACATAATGACTACACATTGCTAGAAAGAAGTTCTTTGAAATTTGTCATTTCGAAAGGAACTCGAGATTTTGGGATAGAGTCATAAGAATAGAATACATTTTAACAGAAAATTAAGTAATCCAATTTGTTTGCTGCTACGAAACTATTTTAAATGTTAAATCCTTGTTCTCGCATACATTTCTTGTGAGCCTCAATAAGATCGCCGCATTCCGATTCACCACGTTCGATAATACTGAAATTAGAAAAAATAAAATCAGGAAGATTAGTAATACACGTTGATATCGAAACGAATGCATATACATTTATATAATTTGGAACTGCATTAGTTATAGGTCAGTGGAAGAAGGAACTTTTTCTATCAAAATATCAACAATATTAAGAAGTAGAATAAGTTTTTTAGTTCGATACAAAAAGAAAATGCTATAAAGATTTCAAAATTGGAATATGCCACCTATTTTTCTGGAGGACTTTATATCAACCGATATTGAATAATGTTTGTAAATTGAGTTTTCATTTAATGAGAAGCAAATACCAATATAATTCAAGTTCTGCTAGAAAAATTTGAGCTAAAACCTTCGAAATGCCCAAGGTACCACCATATATGGGCATACTAAACAGTGAGGGCTATAATGAATAGAACAGAGAATCGGAACTGTTAAATTACAGTTAATTTAGTTGGAACTTAAGCTTCACCGTAGTCAAAAGGTGCTTCACAAGGAGACCGTTGGTGTACAATATAGAAATCAGCTATTATCTGAATTTAACTTTTAAATCCCAATTTGTATTTTCAAACAATGTCTTAAAAAATAATAATAATAAAAAAAAAAAAAAAAACAAAAAAAAAATTACAACATAAGCTACAGACAGACAGCCATAGGCTATTGTCTTATCGATATTATATATCTAATTTTTTATTTAATATTACATAAAAGTTTAATTTAATATTACATACACTGTAACGAATTTGAAATGTTTAAATAAAAAATACTCTACTACTACTACTACTAGTAGCCAAGAGAGGATCTACGTCTGAGAAGAAAGTTTACAGGGTGAGATGAAAAACTCTCGCTCTTCGCTCTATTAATCGACAGTGGCATCAGAATAAATGTCGAATATTATCGCGAAAATATTCTGGAGGGTGTATCAAAGCCTTGGGCACGCTTCATTGCTTCATTTACAGCGCACAATGGCCACCAAAATCTCCGGATACCAATCCGTTGGACTATTGTGTCTGGAGTATTTTGGAAAGCAAGGTTGGCAAGGTCGATCACCTCAAGCAAGCACTTCGCCGGGAATGGGCCAATATACCGCAGAGCAACATTCGGTGACGGTTTCATTGGCCGTTTGAAGGCAATAATTCGTGCCAAAGATGACCAATATTCTAAAATTTGATGCTATTTCCGACATTTTTTGCTTTCATTCAATACAATTTAAAAAAAAAAATGTAAAAAAAATTATGGAGTTTGAATTTGTTGCAGTTTTTTTTATCTCACCCCTGTATATCTTCAATCTCGGTGATTTGACAGTGACAGTAGAATGAGGACATAGTGGCGTCTCCGTTGATAAAATAAAATTGTCCCTAAGTTCTATGAGGAATAAAATGTCATATCGACGAGCATTCAATTACTATAGTCGACATGTCGATGGAGATCTACCAAAGCTCATTAAAAGGAGTTGCAACTTATCAGAATGAATGGTAGGAAGTTCGAGAAAACATATCCTAAAACAACACTAAGGGAACTTCCGATAAGATTGACTCCCCCAGTAAAGAAACCAGTCAAGGCCCCAAATAAGGCGACGACTGTGGAAATCCATACCCATGTGGAAAGGTGGTAACGAAGAAAGCTGGACTAAAGAACCCTTTAGAGAAGGCATCTGAGGTGCCAAAACTGGAGGTACTACACTCCAAAGCAAGGTAAGGCATTGCTGAGATAAAGTCAACGGAACCGCATGCCACTAAAAAGGCTGCGGGGAAGAAGAGAAATTAAAGGATGCCGTACCCTTGAAACCGGCTCAGGTGAGACCATCACTTCATTCATTAACTAAACCCATTACAACGGCAGAGTTGGTGAAAAAATCAGGCGGACAAGACAGAGTCAACCACAAAGAAGGCTACGGCGAGCGGACTTAAGAACATCTCATCTGCTGAGTTGCGAATCTCACCGAAGGGAGCAGCCTCGAATGCGACCAAGTCCCCCGCTCGGCAAATGGCTGTTAAGAGTCTGCGGTCAAGTGAGGAGCAGCAACCCAAGGCGAAGAAAAATGGTGACGACGCAATAGTGCGTCCCGTATGCTTAAGTGGTAGGAAAAAAGGATATTGGGACCACACTAATGGGAAGTCGATACTGTCGGTAAGACTTCGAAGAAACCTTGCAACCCATCAGTAGATTAATCGAAGAGAACCGAAAAAAAACTATTCTTCCTTGAAATTAGGTATAGCTCTCGATTTAATGACTTGTGACTTAATAGCTTTAAAGGCCACCTGACTATCGACATATATTGTCACAGGTATACACATCTTTTGAATTGCAAAAATTTTCATCTGAATGAATTTTGCGCAATGAGACCTTTTTTACGAATGCAAGTTCCTATTTGGGAGCTATACCTAAAAGTGGAATGATAATACACAAAGGTTCAATACCAAACACTTGAGGCGTAATGTCAATGTCTGGTCAAAAGTTCGAAGCTCTATCTTTAATATCGCTAGATCTATCATGATTTCGACAGACGGACATGTTTAAATCGATGTGTTTATAGAAATGTTCCTGATCAGAAACTCGTTGACTAAATTTGGAAATAGGTACAGAATTGTGTATACGAATGGGGTGCATGTTTATTTTATCCATAAAAATCCTTGATGCACATATCTGTTTGTGTAATCCAGGCGGTTCGGTCAGGTTCCTATTGTAATAATAAGCCTTATCTTAATTTTAACAGTTTGCAAGTAAAAGTCAGTTATTTTAGAAAAACGATGTCCGATTTTTATTTTATATCAAGGTTGTATAATTGAAGTATTTTCTCTTAATACTAAAAATAAATATTGTGCGTTAAAACTATTTCTATAATTAAGCATTATTTACAGGTTGTATGCGTTGCAGCCATAGATCATAGGCTATTGTACAATTTGCTTTGTCATTCAAAGGAAATTTCTTCAATTCATTTAATATGATAGACTCTGCCAAATTCAAATCAGCATTTTGATAAAGCAACTCCACCAAATCCCATAGCTTACATAAGCTATAATATTTGTAATTACGCTGAAGACTAAAGTTTTCTTCCAGGTTTTCCCTGATTTTATCAATTAATGTTCTCAGTTCCTTTTCCGGAATGACATATTTCAAATCATGTTGTAGTTTCAAAACACCCTGATGTAGAGTTTGTATGAGACTTTCAAAAAAGTTTTCATTTCCGACTCGGAACAATATTGAGGCAATTTGTAACAAGGCGCTGGGTAGTTCATGACTAAATTCATGGGAACGTACAAAACATTTGGCCGATAATTTGCGCACTTTTTCACATGGATGTCGCAGCAGAGACCACATTAGCTCACGAAACTCTTCTACCTTCTTTGGTGCTGTGGTTTCTTGTTTGTGAATGTATTCCACTTTGTGGAGAAATTCTAAAAATAAAATTATCGATCCGGTGGCAGTTTTCTCGGCAAGACAATAATTGAGAATGTATTCATAGGATAAATTAAATTTCCGTGTTATTTCACAAAATGTCACCTCCGAAGGTTCCCAGGGTAATGCCTCTTCAAATTCCGTTGCCTGACGTTGGCCAACGATTTTTGGTACCAAAGCCCCCAACAGCTGTAGGGCAGCATTGCGAACCGTCCACTCGGGATTATCAATATGGGTGACTGCAGTCATCATAATGTCATTGTAATATTTCGACATTGCCTCTCTGAGTTCAGTGTCTCGTACTAAAACGCAGAGAAAGTGTAAATGTAGAGCTTCTATGCGATCACAATTGAAAGACGAATCCAAGGCAGTGTTATCATTTTTGGTTGCCATTAGAAGATTTTGCATAACTTTTCTTAATATGGGCCTGCCACGATTATCTTCATTTTTAACAATATGCAGAAACATAATTGAAAACCCTGCTCCTCTGCGTGTTGTGCTGACCTCCCTCTTGCCACCACAATCATAGAGCTGTTGCAAATATGTGTGAAATAATTCATATTCTGGACTATTTTCGGGTAGCTGTGATGTTACGCATTTTGTTATTTTACCAATGGTAACGCCAGCAGCTTCTATGGCACCTTTATGGCGACATTTTGTTAAAACAATGACACTAATGTTGATGCATCTTTGCAGGAAGTCTAATTTGCCTTCATAACTTTGAGATGGTACCACAATTTCCGCCATGGATGCAGCTAAATCACAACAGGATTTAAGTGTCAGCCAAAATGACATGAGCAAATATTTACGTAATTGTTCATGGTTTTCGCAAATGAATTTACTTTGTGCCACTAGGATTTCCAAACTTTTATCCATGTCCTCAAATGATGCAGCAGACAATTCTTCTGTCTCCGATTTATTGTTACAAATATTTAGCATATTTAATATCATCAGTTCAATATTTTCTATGGTATTGAGTATGTCCACAAAATTATCCAAAAATAAAATGGGTTTGTTTTGTACAAACTCATTTAGGACATTAATTGAACTATACAAATGCCATCCTTTGGTTTTACATACAAACAGAGGATCCTCTTCGAACACCGGCAATCTTTTTTTAATGCCACCCAATGTGTGTTTAAATATAAGATCATTGTCTTCCGAATTTTGTACCGCAACTCTGGCATAGAGAAAACTTAAATTTGCTTCATCCACATCGTTGACATTACAACATTCCATGGCTCTTTCTACAGCCTGCAGGGCAATGTTTTCATTTTTGCTTCTTATTATTCCTATGAGATTTACAATCAAATCCAAAGCATCATCAAATCCACATGGATCATTTAGAAGCTGAAATAGGTTGTTGCAAATTTTGTCAGCATCAAATACGCCGTTTTGTTTCAAGAATTCAGCCAGAATTTGATTATGTTTCAGGCAGCAATTTTTGGTGTTTCTGGTAACTGTTTCTCCATACAAAGATCGCACTAAGATTTCCAAGAGTTTTAGGCCATAGATTTTTGGTTGATATGCCTCCTGGGAAATACCGAATTCCACATCATTTTGTAAATTTTGAAAGAATTCTACCACACTATACTCCAAATCATTCTCTGCATTATTTCTGCTATATAACTTTGCAATGTGATTTATAATGATGGCCATTTTGGCCAAGATAGTATTACGAAATTGTGCATTTTCCACATTCATATGAGATCTTGCAAAATC
The DNA here is from genome assembly GCF_030504385.1 of Musca domestica. Lineage (NCBI taxonomy): Eukaryota > Metazoa > Arthropoda > Insecta > Diptera > Muscidae > Musca > Musca domestica. The sequence continues at coordinate 512,906 of NW_026712380.1, read as the reverse complement.
CACAAAGAACCTCAAACAATTTTCAATGTTTAAATTATTTAAATTGTCCACCACAAATTTATGTATGACCAACTGTGATTCCAAAACATAATGTGGATAGTTATTCAAATATTCATCGCCCAGTTTTGTAAAATATTCACTGGATGTTTGTAGAATTTCTTTGGCAAAGATGGTATGCAAGAGAACATAACGATAATTCTTTGTGCTATCATCACAAATATCTTTTGCGGCTAGTTCTTTCCAAATCATTTTGAATAGCTCTTCTCTTTGTTCTATACGTGTAAACCATTGAAGGTGAAGATTTCTGATTTCCTGTATAGAACCATTTTGCAAGATATCACTGCACATTGTTAGAAGATCTTTAGATCTTTGTCCACTTAGGGCTTTAATTAAATGCTGACTAGCGGGTAGTAAGTTTTTGTAACATAATGTCGATCGAATTCCCTTAAAGAATTCAGCTCTGTTGCAACCGGTCTTAGCTATCAGCTCCTCCAGGGAGTTCTTATTCGATATTGCCGCCAGCATGTAAAGTTTGGTTCGATATGTCCAGGGCCAAAAGTTTACAATTCGTATAAAATAATCCAAAGCTCTGTTGCGGCACAAACACACGCGTTGTAAAAATGTTAGCATTTCATCTCTCATGCCCAATTGATTTGATTGGAGACAGAAATAAATATGATCCAAAGACAAGTCCTCATTTGCCACATCTAGATCTGGCCATTTCTTGAAAATCAAATTGAGACACTTTAAAACATCCAATAAGTGAGTATGATTATTATCTACAGCATTGGCAAAGGCCTTAAGACAGATTTGTTTAATGTCTTGGGGGTCCATATCGGAAGTCTGTTGACAAGTCAGCAATATAAAATATAATATGACAAAGTTCTCTTTCCTCCACTCCGTGGTTGTTCTCGAGACATATGCATGGAAATAATTATCTTTAATATCATATTTCTGCATGAATGTGAAATATAGTCGGAAACAAACATTCACAGTAATTTGATTGTAGTTTGTACAGCACCCTTCAGCTTCATCTCGGCCGAGTCGTAGCTCCTTTTCAATAATACATCTGATATGTTTAACTACATGTTCCGCATCTGATGGGTCTAGCGGTTTATTTTGTAGGGACTAAAAAATAAATAGTACTTTAGTTGTTTTGCTTCTTTTCATTTGCCAATTCGTGCCACTGTCCTCACCTGCACAAAGCGTATACTCTCTGTAGGGTTAATAACGTCGATGTTGAGTGGTAAATTTCGTATTTTAGTGTTCTCCATTTTTGTGAGGTTTTAGGATTTATGGATGTTTTCCAGAGGGGGGTTATTTTCAAAGAAAACAACTATACGCGAGACCGTAGTATTTTTAATTCAATTTCATTCACTATTTTATTTTTTTCTCTGTTTCACATGTTATCGACTGACCATATGAGCTGTAGGGTTACCACACTGATGGAAAATAATTGCTGTTGGCAGTGATGCCATTTTAGAGGTTACTCGAGTAATCGTTAGGTTTTGATTTGACCAAATAATTACTTTTTGTATTAATTGTTTTATTTTTATTATCGTTATATTCTTTTTATTGTTTATTAATAATTACAATTTTTTTATTACTAATCTTTTACATGGGCATATAAAGCTAATGGAACGTAATCAAGCAATATATAAACCATGGTAGAATAAGTTAATAAATTTTACCATGAGGTTTTAATGTAGGAAATAAAACGCCACCTGACATTTTCAATAATATGATATTTGAATTAGTTGGAGCTCCATATAAAATTGAACCGAGTTAATAATTTAAAAGTTCAATAATAATTAAATGTTCTGTTAAAATTTTAAAAATACCGAATGTAGGCGTTATATTAGGGTCTATACGACGACGTGGATTTTCATAGGCAACTTTTGTCATAAGCTATGACAATATTCAAATGCGAAACTTAAAAAATTCTGTTTATAATGTAGCTTAATTCATCAAAATACCGAATATAGGGAGGTACCATGGGGGTTATACCAAAACGTGGACCCGCACAGAATTTTTTTTTTCATGGGCTGTAGTATTTATTTCGAACTTTAAATACGAAATTTGAAGCAATTCCGTTAAATAAGGTCGCTAAAATCATCAAAATACCGAATATCGGGGGTACCCTTATATGGGAACTATACGAAGACGTGGACCTACATGGCCCATTTACGAAATTTTACGCTGATCAAGAATATATATACTTTGTTCTGTCTGATATGAGTATTTCGGGGAGTTACAAAAGAAATGACAAAGTTAATATACCCTCAATAGTATAGTGGAGGGTATAAAAAGAGTTTATTGGGAGAAGTATAGTTAGCAAGGAGATCTGACAAGCCAAAAAATGCTTTTAGCAAACTTGTAGATGATGATGGGATCTATGTCTGAGAAACACGTTAGTGTTCTAGGAACATTGTTATCCCATCTTGAGGTCAAGTATCTCATACTGCAGTAGGCCTACCGCAATTCCTAGATCAGACCAACTAAGTGATACAAGGGATATAGTTCTTTTTCTTGAGATTTCTGGTCATGTGGCTTTAGACGCTTTGCAAACAAGTGTTTTCAAGTACCATTTTCTTAAGGCTTAAACGATTAGAGTTTTTGAAACAGCTGACACAACAGCTTTTCTGTGGTTTCACATCAATTTTTAGATCAATCGACTGAGATAAATAAAGGCAGAAGAAGGTCAGAGCGGCGTTTCCATTGATAAAATGAGAGTGTAGCTAAGTTCTCGCCTAACGCTTCATAAAGAGTGGTGAAATCAGTTGAATTCCCAAAAAGGCGACGACTGCGGGAAACCCCTGCCCATCGGAAAAAGTGGTACGGAAAAAGAATGGACCAAAGAAAACTTTAAAGAAGTCCTCTGAGATACCAAAAACGGAGGTACTATACTCCAAGGCAAGGAAAGGCAAGGCTGAGGTAAAGTCAACGGGGCCGCAGACCACTAGAAAGACTTCCGGAAAAAGGGAATCACTTATTTCCTTACCTCGCTAGGTTGATATATCCCGGGATCCAAAAAAAAAAAAAGAATTCGCTTATTAGTAAGAGGTGTTCCTTGCAAATAAGAACAGCTCTCGACTATTAACATATATTGTCACTGGTGCAAAGACATCTTACTATTTTAATTGCATGAATTTTCATCTGTAGAGCACTTCAATTATCTTTAAATTTATATGACCAACTAATAATTGGAATAGGTCGGAATACGTCGGCATCGGCGGTTTCACCCATTTGGAACCGTCTGTTTAAATAGAGGACCAGGCGTCCCTATCAGGTATTGATACTATTGTAATCGCTAATTTAATCCCTTCACCTAAGGAATTCGGAGTGGTTTCAGCGCACACGTTACTGCGTGAAATTGTGCTAAAATATCCAGTGACTGGAAGTATAGCATCACATTCAATGCAGATTGTTAGTGCTCTTGAGAGCTCATGTTGTCAGTAAGGACGTGGATCTCTCAACTATCGTTTAGGGATTTTGAAGACAGTGCAGTTAATTTAAGATTTCAAATGGCAAAAAGGAGAAGAATCCAAAATCCCAACCTAAAGACAATTTAGATGGAAATACGAATACTCTTTATTAGGCAGGCACTAAATTATTGTATTATTCAATCGTTCAGGCGGTAGTCTAATATATTCCCCATACCAAACTCTGGGTCCATCTTGCAGTAAATTTTGTAAACATTAAAAATTACGGTTAGATTCTTATGTCATAGCAATGAACAGAATAGAGGATTGCTTCATTCTAATCCAAAAATGTTGCCGAAAAATAATCATTCATTCTCATTAATTATTTTGCGATCAATCATGGCATAATTATTCAGAAAATAGATAAGAATAAATATGACAATTATTATCTTCAAATGGGAAACACGTAATAGGTAGATATTTGTCATATGAATTGTGTTTTTATGTCGTCATTACCAACATGACTTTTCATTTTCCTAAATAAAAGGACAGTGAACATTTTTGTTAATCTTTTCAAATCTCTCCAAATCATCTCTCCAATCCATCTCATCATTTTTGGCCTTTTTAAACATACTAAATCAAAAACAAATAAAACTGGTATTTTTCCTGGTAGTTACGAAATTGAAATTAAGGAAAATTTACAAAATTGGTGATAGCCCAGAGTGAAAAATTTAAACGAAATTATAAATATTAAAACTTAGCAATGTTGATGAATATATCAGGTTATCTCTCATTAAATGAATTATGAAATTATATTTAAATAACAAAGCAAATAGTACAATAGCCTATTTGTGGAACCCCAAAACATAGTCTAATTTCGGCTTAAATCACCTGAAACATGATACGATAAATACATATCAGAATCTGCCTTTATGTTCCTTATATATAACCATACATCTCATATAACCGTACATCTCATTTTACATTAAATATAATAATACAAGACTGGGGCAGTTATACGAAGAGGCTATTATACGAAGAATAATTTTCCAATCTAACTATACTTCTATGTGATAGATTACACAATTACTGGTGGGCATTCAATTTCTATATATCAATATTATTTTCATGCCATCAATAAAAATCTCAAAATCATGTGAACATAATAAAATATTGAAGATTTCTCCCGTGTCGGACGATTGGTTCATATAATCGAATACAATATTCTAGTTTAACCCGGAGAATATTAAAAAGTTTCGTTATGACAGTCTATAATTGTAACCAGGAAATTGATAACAATTTATTATGGATAGACACAATTTCTACTTAATTCGTGGAAATATGAGGAACTAAGTATGGAAATTGAGATCTATGGCCAAATTACCTGGCGAAAATAAAGTTATAATAACCTCTTCACATAGTGAATAAAGATTGAATATCTTATTTATATCAACATTCTTTAGATGCTGTAAATGATTTGGAATGCGGAAAACCCTCAAATATTTTTTTGAATGCTCGATTGGCCTGAAATGCAAATTTGGTTTTGCATTCTGCAATTTCAACAAATATTTACATCATAGTGTTGTGATTTGAATATCTAAAAACTTACCATTGATCTCGAACTTTTTTGGTTTCCGGACAAGCACAGCACGCCTTGCATTTTGGTTTGGCAGCAGGAGCTTCCACGGTACTGCTAGTGGCAACTTCTTTTACAGGAGCATTACCCATTGCTAATGTGTTTTGTACTTGGTTTTGGGGTTGTGTAATCTAACAAGAATATTCTGGAAATATGCAATGTGCCCGATGATGCATTTAAAAAAAAAAAATAGACACAACAAAATGTTTGTTATTATTTTTTTGTTTACATAACAATTTATTTATGATTTTATTACCAATTTCACAATTGTTTGGATATTTTTGTATTATTTTAACCACTCTTCCTTGAATCAAGAACCAAACTGACAGTTGTCACACGATATAAAACTCTCCGTCAAATGAACGACAGACAGAGAGAAGAGTGAATGTTTGAAACAACAGGGTGATACATAAAACAAATAAAATTGTAGAAACTATTTAAATGTTGTTATGTTATTTTTATATTAAACTTTAAAAAATTTTCTTAAATTTATACACTCGATGCAATTATATTAGTCTATTTGTTATAGTATAATCAATTTCTTTATATATCATCATCCTTTAGTAGATTTCTTAAAGGTGCTATCACTTCAACATGCATACCTACTCATTCCAATTTAAAAAGAAGAAGGAACAATTTGACAAATCCAATCAAAACAAAAACAAAGAGCACGTGTAAACAACATAAATAGCTCGTACAATAAATAAAAATGGTAAGTTTTCTAATAAAAAATACATAATAATAATAGTAATAATAATAAATATTATTTTTCAGACAAATCTACGCAAGGAACTCGAGAAATGTAAACATCCCAACAGTCGCAAAACCAAGGCTCTGAGTAAGAAAGCCCGACGCCAAAATAACAAACATAAACAGCGACTGGGACATGCCATTAAATCCAATTTGATGGGAGAAAAGTTGACATGGTTTCTGGAACACATCGAGGAAGGACGTAAACATCCACTGACACCTGTTGAATTTGAAGAACTTATTGAACTGTATTTGAAACGTTTTGACGAGGAACTTGAACAGATTGCATTGAAGCAATCCATTAGCAAAAATAGAGCCAATCAACACAAAGCCCGGCAAGATGTCATTAAGATCACACTGGAAAAGGAGATCAATGAATACAAGGCTGGTGGAATGGGTAAGTCAACACCTCAAAAAATTAACGATTTTTCTAATGAAATTCTAATTTTTTCCAGAAATGCTAAACCTTTGTGACCCATTCAAATTTAAATCACTTTTGGATTGGGATGGCAGTGCCATTAATGTACAACATTTAAAATTGGATTTAGTGTCGCACAATATGCTGCAAAGGCTTAAAAAGGAATACGAGAATCCCAAAGAAGCCAACTCTGAAGCCACCACATCAGCTAGCCAACAATCTGAAGAAGTCATGGAAACATCGTAGTTAAATATATAGATTAATTTATAAGACCAAATAATGTTATTTTAATATACTATTAAAAACTGGTAAATAAAATTAGCTTAATCTCCTCTTATAACTGGATCTCCATCCAATTTCTTAAGATTTGGTAAACGTCGTATTGCCTCACTGCGAAAGGTACTCTCTTCCATTGATTCATGCAATGGATTACCAACAAATGAAATCTCTTCAAGTTTAGGGGCAGCACCCATACGATTGAATTCAGCCCAATCTTTGATAGAGTTATTCGATATATAGAACACCTTTAGAGCCTTCATACCTTCAATGGGTTTAATTTTCTCTATGGCATTGTAGCTAACCCATAGTTCTTCCAACGTATCGGCTAATGGTTCCTGAAAGTGAGTGCGTTATAAAATATACATAATCAGATTCAGTTTTATTAGTCTCATACAATGCCATTGATAGCCTTTAAATTATTACGGGCCAATGAGAGTATGCGTAGATTCTTCAAATTTCCAATTCCGGTAATTTTTTCAATCATATTTGATGACAGACTTAGTTTACGACATTCTAATAAGGTATTTAAAGTTCCATCCATTTTCTCAATTGGCGGCCATTGAAATTGTAAACCAATGTCAACGGCTTTTGTCGAGTCTTCCTTGGTACGTTCCTCCCATTTTGTTAGAGCTTCTTTGATTGTTGTCGCTTTTGCCATTTGTTTTCAATTTTACCTATTATTTTAAATTGTTTTAATTTTGAGAGTTATTGCAAGGCTTGAAATAATTTTTGTAACTGGATAAGGCGTAACAAGTAATAACTGAATTTAGTTTTTCTGGACCCATGGTACAATGAAGAGAAGGTAGGTCAACTTTGAAAAAATTGCAAGTATAGAGGTCTACCTGTTTGGCTTGTAATGTCAGAATTACTATCAAAACAATAAAAAAGCAAACAATTTGTTGCATTGATTTTGAATAAATAATTTAAAACCGCGAAAACTGAATGAATGGTCAAAATTTCTTTTCAATATCATGTTCTATATATCTCTTATGGTTCATTTCGCGACAAAAACTGTAGATTTTGTCGATGCTTTAGTTGCAATAAGCATTTTGAAAACACCCGAATTTGAATATTTTCTGAACAATTTTTTAATATTGAAAAGAAGACACACACATAAACAAATGAAGTTGACATATTAAGCCAGAAAAATAAAAAAATTTAAATCATATGGTAGTATAATTTTATATTTTTAATATTCCTGAAATGAATATCAAAACCTGAAATATCCCAAAATGTGGCCAGGCCTTTCAAAATTTTAATAACGTTATTTGATTTACCATACCACCATTACCATTTCTCTCGTTTGGGAGCCTGAAACTCACAACCACAACAAATTTCTAAAACCTTCAAAGTATCGAAAATCGGGAAGAAACTATATATAAAAGAGTATAGTAATTCATCAACTGACTGATCCATCAATGCCCAGGCGAAACGGCTAAAGTTAGAATATAGGCATTTGGCATGCAAGTCAACGTTAGTGGGTAGGGGTGGGATAAGGCTGGGTTCTTTGGAAATTCGGACTAGAAGTGTACTTAAAGGGACTAAAAATGGAAAAACTTTGAAATTTGGAATATTTGTAAATTTGACTCTAGGTGTACCAAAAATCTCTAAATTTGGTACAATTTGGTATTATGTGAATGGATGGGGCATAAATCTTGACATTACGTCTGAGAAATAAGTAGGGTTGATATAAATAGGTAGTTTTGGAAATGTGTACTAAATTTGAGTTTGGGTGAAAGAATAGTGCTGAAATTTTAAAATGTTAATATTGGAGTCTCGGTTATTGTGTGTAGGGTTAAGATTTGACGGTGGCTTTGGAAATATGTATTAAATTTGGTTTATGGGGAAGCGATTTGGAAATCTGAAATTTGGTATTTGGCTCACTTTTTGTGAGGACGGGTTGAGATATGTAGGTGTTTTAGAAAAAAGGTACTTTTTTCTAAAACACCTACTTTTAAGTTCCAAACGGTATTAAACTTGGTATTTTGGGAAAGATAAAGCTAATAATCTGAGAATTTAATTGAGCATCTTTGATGTTGTCTAAAACAGATGAAACAAAAGATTTTGGAAATTCAAATAATAAGTTTACCAAAAGTTCTAAAATTTCCAAAATTGTGTAGTATTTAGAATTATGTAAACGGATAAAGGTAAAATCGTGAAAATTTGTATGAAAAGCAGATATAGTGATATAAGTGGTTTTGGAACTGTGTTATAAGTTTTAAAACTGTGCTAAACAGTGAAATTTAGTATAAAAAAGGTATTGTAAGAAAAGTACTAAATGGTACTAAGTTTTGCATATAATGTAGGAATCGAAATGTAATTATGAATTTTGGTCATGGGACACTGTGAGTACGAAACGTTAATATAAGGAGTTGGTATATAGAAAAAGAAAAGGGCAGTGAATAATTCTGAATATGTTTGGGGTAAAAAACGCAGAAATTCATTTAACACAAAGTCTTCTGCCACAAACGAAGTATTTTCTCTTAAGAGTTAATTTTGTTCAAATATATGTAGTAATAATCAATTTTGTTACAACAGTATTCGAATTTTTTTAATCTGTTCCAGAATAGCAAGAATGTAAAAGCTTTTATTTGAGAATTCCATTTGTAGTTGGGGTATAACATACCCCTTGAAAATAAAATTTGACGGAACTTGATGGAAAGGAGTTTGGACAACAACTAAAAAGGCAGCCAAACGGAGTGGGATCGAAAAAAATATTTTCAAAATCAATAATTTGAAGAAAAGTTAATTGCGCGGCGTGCATTTTAATTCCGTTTCTGAAAGAAAATCAAAGTATTTTATGTTTTTTATGTATATTTAATTCATTTGGAGATTGAAAAAAATCAAATATATGAGCACAACTTGTTGCATTTAATTTTGAATAATTCTAACAGGGAGCGGGCATAGCCTTAGTTTTGTATTTCAGTAGCTAGACTTAATACCATATGCAGTGAAAACAATTTAAATGGTCTCGAATTAGATATGAATATTTTTGGAAGAGTTATTCTATTCTGTTTAATAATCAATTGTTTATTCCCTATGGAAATTGTCCAAAAAGTATGGAATAAAATAAAAAATTGAAATTTAGCATATCGCAGGTCGTAATGATTTATTGATTTACTTTTTTTCAAAATATATTGTCGGTTATAAAGTAATTATTTAACATAAAGAACAAATTCAGTGCTCTCCATTAAAGGTTCTCAACAATAGGTGTGTCCGGTTACCCTAAAATTTGTAACAATTGTTACAAATTGTTACTGGAAGTCGTCTGTTAACCCAAAAGTTCTGCAAAAGAGAGCGGTTGGAGAGAGAAATTTTGACAGTTCTTTCAGTGAGAGTTTGCAAATTCTTGCTGGAAAAATTTCTTCCAGCAATCTCTTGCAACTCTTCTTCTTCTCATTCATCGACATTCAATCAGATGTTTTCTATTGTTTACTTATTTCTTTTTGTGATTTTAATTTGAAAATATTGTTTTGGAATTAACAAAACTAATTGTTTTTGGAGAACAACTTTACAAAATGTGAAAAACATAAATATTAATATGTAATAAGAAAATAAAAGACTATTTCCAACATTTTTAGACAAATGCCATTAGAAACAGGTTTAAAGGATTCCGCGGAACACATCAAATCTATCTTCCTTTTATTACTCATATTTTTATTTTATTGCCAATTTCCTTTTTATTTATAAAACATGTGAAATTGGTTGTGGTTCCTTTCGTTTAATTCTTTTAAAGGGGTACAAATTGGTTTGTTTTGACAAATCAGCTGATTAGTTGCAAGCTTGTGCAGGAATACCGTCTGTTTACTTTTCGCAATTTCCTTGCAAAAGAGAATAAAACTACCTTACTCTCTCAGAAAGATGTTGCTGGACAATTCCTGCAGGGAAAGTAACCAGACACACCTAATACGATCTTGTTCTCTTGATTCATTTTATTTTGATAGGTACTTTGCAGCAAACTGTCAAAAAAGTATCTGTGATTCAAACCAGCTAGCCCCCCAGCTGTAGTGTGCCGTCGTCGTTGCTTAATTCAAAACAACTTTATGTTAATTAATGAACATACATCGGGACGAAGAAGAGTGGAGAACTACGTAGAAAGAACGAAACGAATATCAGAAGTTTAGTTGCTTACGTTTTCTTGGCTTTGGCGGACGTGTTTTCTCTTCTCTGGACATTCGGATTCGAATTAAAAAAGAAAAAAACAAGAGAAAATACAAATCGGCTGTATAAAATACTTAAGTTAAATTAAAAAGTCATAATAAAAGTGTTTTTGTGCCCAATAATACAAATATAATGTCAGCCCATATCTTGAGAAATCGCAATGCCGTAGCTCTACTAAAGAAATATCTGCCACATCAAGTGAACAACAGCAGTGTGATCAAAGTAATTTTTTATTAGAAATTAATAATCTCATTGATTTTAAGTGTATCTTTTCGTAAAAATTAAATGTTTTATTTTAATACAAAAAAATATCAATTCATTACATAATTTTGCGATAATTTCTCTGTTCACCTAACCATCCATTCGTTCGTTCGGTGGGAGAATCGTTTGGAAAAATGCGTACAAATAAAAATATAGGAAATCTGTCAGTTTTGCACAAACAACCACCGGGAGAACCAAAAAAACCAAACAAGTTGAGCAAGCAAGAGAACTCTCATCTTTTGGAGAGAGACAATAGTGCTGCTATCTGTCTGTATGTTGTATGATGAATGGAGACATGAGACAGATAGAGGGGAATAATGAAGAAGCACAATAAAACTTGACAACATCATGGACTCCAACGAAAAGACCCCACTAACATGTGTTTATCAGGTGGTGCTGCTAACCGGCCGTGCTCCCCAATACTCTTGCGTGCTGAGGTGACGATCACACGAGGGGGTTTGCACTATTTTGTTTGTTTTTTTTTTTTTTTGAAGAGAGTGAGAATAACATTTAACATTCTAGCTTGTTTACCTTAGTTACACATTTGTTTTGATAATTTTCATTTATTTCGTGTCACCAACTGGACAATTTTAAAAAGTATTATCCGTTAAAAACAATGTTTGAATTGTTTAATAATAGAATTATTATCGGTAAATATATTTAATATTTATATACTCAAATATTTGGGGATGAAACCAACAACTTTGGTTAAATTTATCAATATACTTGAAAGTTATTTTTTGTTTCCGAAACTTAGCAGTGCGCATATATATTTTTTTATAAATTTAGGATTTTTTTATAGATTGAAAGAAGTGTTTTTAATTTTGACCAAAGTGAAAATCAACAAACAATCAATATAAATAAATGCACAGAAATGGAAATTATATACAGCTTTGAAATCAAGATCTCCAATTGCATCAGATTATCTATATATATAAAAGAGTAGTGAAATAACTGACTGTCTGATCGAGAATTAACGACCAGAGGGAGCGGCTGAAGCGAGAAACCTGAAATTTGCATATGGGTCAGTGTAGGCGTGTGATATGGCTGCTTTTTGAAAATTCGTACTAAAAGGGTACGAAAAGCACAAACAGAATTAGCTAGAATTCTGAAATTTGGTATGAGATTCACAGACGAAGTGCAGAATAGATGTACCAAAGAGTTTTTAGAAGTTCGAAAATTCTTTAAGGTTGCGAAAAGTTCTAAAGGGTACTAAAAAGGTACGGAATACGTACAAAAACTTGAAATTTGGTATGAGAATCAAGGTTGCAAAGAAAGTTTAATAGATAGGGTGGCTTAGGAAAGGTGTACTAAGTATGCGAGTTGTTATAAATGGTACTTCATTTGGAAGAGTTAGGTATAAAGTGAATAAAGACGGATGAAGCAGGAATTTTGAAATTTTCTGATAAAGAGGTGGTTTTAAAAATGTGCACTACAAGCGTACGAAAAGTACTAAATATTTGTATATTTGGTACAATTTGGTATTGGTTGAATATATGGTGCTAGAAATCTGAAATTTGGTATTAGGTCGCTGTTAATGTGTAACCTAGATATACAGGGTGAGATAAAAAAACTGCAACAAAGTCAAACGCCATAATTTCTATTTTTTTTTTTAATTTTATTGAATGAAATCAAAAATGTCGGAAATAGCATCAAATTTTAGAATAAGTTTAGATTTGTTCGAATTGGTTACCTTTGCAACGAATTATAGACTTCAAACGACCAAACAAAAGTGCCACACCCTGCCCGAATGCTGCTCTGTGGTATTTTGGCCCATTCCCGGCGAAGCGCTTGCTTGAGGTGATCGACACTTTGGTATATTTTAGTGACAACCTTGCTTTCAAAAAATTCCCCAGACAAAGTCCAAAGGATTGGTATCAGGAGATTTTGGTGGCCATTGTGCGCTGGAAATGAAGCGAGGAATCTCATTTTGTAATCATTCTTGGGTGGCGCGTGCTGAGTGCGAAGGTGCTGAGTCATGTTGGAATGTCCAACGTCTGCGGTCAAAATGTTTTACGTGCCCAAGGCTTTAATACACCCTCCAGAATATTTTCGCGATAATATTCGGCAATTATGTATTTTGATGCCACAGTCGATAAATACAAGCGGATGGCGACCATCAGCAGCATCACCATGGCCGGCGCTTGAGTTCTGGTGGCCAACCGAAGGTGCACATTTTCAGCTGACCTCTTTGACAAGTAAACACGATCATTTTGTTTGTTTACAAACTGCTGGAAAACGAATGTTTTCTTATCGGAGAAAACCAAATTTGGCAGTTCACCACTTTCGGCCAAGCGAAGCAGCTTTTTAGCTCTTTTGAGTCTATTTTCTCTCTTTTTCGGTGTAAGTTCTTGCACTTTTTGGAATTTCAATGGATTTGCGCCGAGCTCATTTTTCAATATTTGCCGAATGGAATATTGCGATATGTTCAGCTCACGAGCCATTTTTCGCCCACTGCCACACGCGGGTTTCGATCAAGTCGCTTTTTTTACTTTTCGAACCATTTCTACTGATGTTGCTATTTTCTTCCGTCCACTTCCTTGACGTCGGGCTACGCTATCAGTAGTATCAGGTAACGAGCGATGGTACGAGACACAAAAGATTTATTCACATTTAAATGGTGGAGTGCGATAGCCACTTGCGGTTCTCCAGCCAAATATAAAGAAATCGCTATCACGCTTCAATTCCATCACGAATAACTTTTTTTCTGGAAAATTCTCACCAAAATGCTTTTGTACGCTTGCAAACAATATAATGAGCTGTCACTGGAATAATTTTAATAGCTGTCGGACGAGTGGCTTAGAAGTGACAGCAGTCTGATGCTGGTTGCAGTTTTTGCATCCCACCCACTAAAGCTCGACTTTATATTGAAAAAACAACCAAAAATACTCACTTGAGGGTTATGCTCTCTTACCAAAATAAGCCTTGTATAATTATTTGCAATATTGCCAATGACGCTATATTCCAAGATTCCAAGGAATTTTAATTTAAGTAAGGTATCTTACTCCATCAAAACTCCGAATCATGTGTCATCTATTTTTATATCTACTGTCAAAGATTTTATGATCTATGATAAAATTAATTTGAATTCTTAGTTGTTAACATATTTAAAAAATTGTTTATTTCTGGCTAACATTCTGCAGGAGCAATTCCGTTGTTTTCATTTAACACCATGTCTGGACAAAATTGTCTCATTCAATCTCAGTGATATCGGAGAAGGAATTCGTGAAGTTACTGTGAAGGAATGGTAAGATTTCTTAAAGTGGAATATTTTTTTATTTTCAAAAAAACTAAAAATATACTTTCTATTACAGGTTCGTCAAAGTCGGAGATACCGTAGAGCAATTCGATAATCTCTGTGAAGTACAATCGGACAAAGCATCTGTCACAATTACCAGTCGTTACGATGGTAAAATTACCAAACTCCATTACAACGTGGATGATGTGGCCTTGGTGGGAAAAGCTTTATTAGATTTTGAAGTTGATGATGAGGATGGTGATGATTCGGATAGTTCAGACTCAGATGATGAGACCAGCAAGGGTAAAGCTGCCTCGGATGACAAAAAATCTGGTGATAACAAACCCGTGGCTGCCACCGATGAAGAAGTTAATCGTCACATTACCTTGGCCACCCCTGCTGTCAGACGTATTGCCAAAGAAAATAAAGTTGATTTGTCCAAAGTCAAGGCAACCGGTAAAAATGGTCGTGTCTTGAAGGGTGATGTTTTGGAATATTTGGGCATGGTACCGGCCGGTACAAATGTACCACATCCCACCATTGCTGCAAAGAATCTACAAGCAACACCAGAATGTGCTGGCAAAGCAGCAGCGCCAGTGCCAGCTGATCGTGTGGAACCATTGAAGGGTGTGCGCAAGGCCATGCTTAAGTCTATGACGGAGTCATTGGTAGGTTCTGCTCTTTTAAATTATTAAAATTGAAAATTGATATATGTTTTTATTTCTTTAGAAAATTCCCCATTTTGCCTATAGTGACGAAATCGATATGACCCGTCTCATGGAGTTCCGTAATCAATTGAAGGAAGTTGCCAAGGAAAATGGAGTTGATAAACTAACATTCATGCCCTTCTGCATTAAGGCTGCCTCGATTGCTTTGAGCAAATACCCCATTGTTAACAGTTCGTTGGATGAACCAAATGAATCCATTATTTACAAGGGTGCTCATAACATTAGTGTGGCCATTGATACACCTCAAGGATTGGTGGTGCCCAATGTGAAGAATGTCCAAAATAAGAACATCATCGAAATTGCCAAGGAATTGAATGATCTGGTGGAGCGAGGACGCAAGGGCTCTCTGACACCTGCAGATTTTGCCGATGGTACATTCTCTTTGTCGAATATTGGTGTGGTGGGTGGCACCTATACTCATCCCTGTATAATGGCGCCCCAGGTTGCCATTGGTGCCATGGGTCGTACTAAGGTTTGTTAATAGACTTTTAAACACTTTTCATTAGACTATTTTTAAATGTCGTTTTCATTTCAGGCCGTCCCTCGTTTCAACGAAAAGGATGAAGTTGTCAAGGCCTACATTATGAGCGTCAGTTGGTCGGCCGATCACCGTGTCATCGATGGCGTGACCATGGCCAGTTTCTCAAATGTTTGGAAGAAATACTTGGAAAATCCCGCCTTATTTTTGCTAAACTAATTTGTTGAGACGACAAAATTCGACCTAAATATCTTCCAGAAAAGGCTGTTGTTTTGCATTTATTTGAGTTTTGAGAAAATAAGAAATTCTCAAAACTAGAAACATAAAATGTTTAGTTTTATGTGTATCCTGTTGTAGTAGAACCGGTTTTCTGTAACTGTTTAAAGTGCATTTATAGTGAAAATATTTCGTTTAATTTTAAGATTGGTTACAGACAACTAAATGGTTTTAATTATTATTGATCCCGCCTCTTCCTTTTCCAGTTGTTTTCAAATCTCTATATTGGTATAAGTGATAACAAAAATAAACAATATTAATGTAGAAATAAAATTGCATTTATTTTACAGAACGAATGCGGAATTGTTTGTTTTTAAAGTTTAAAAAATGACCTGTTATTCCTATATGATCCAAGATATACGCAACTCCAGACGAAAAGGCTAAAGCTATATTCTTGAAATTTTGCTCGAGGGTCAGACTTCCTGCGTAGGCATGTGTTAAAGCTGGGTTTTTGGAAAAACATACTAAAAGAGTACGGTACTAAAATGTACTAAAAATTAAAAATATTTATTGGACAAACGGAATGAGCTAGAATTCTAAAATTCGGAATGAGACACTGATGGAGAATAAGATAGACGTACCAAATATTTTTTGGAAATTCGAACATTAAGGTTACCAAAACCACTAAATTGTACTAAATTTCTAAAATTGTGCTAAACATCTAAAATTGTACCATTTGGTATTATTTGAACGGATAGAGGTAAAATCTTGAAATTTGGTATGAGAATAAACTATAAAGGTGATTTTGGAAATGTATATTAAATGTGCGAAGTGTACTAAATTTTACTTAATTTGGACCAATTTGGTTAGTGTGAACGGATGAAGCTGAAATTTTTTATTGGGGTCCCTGTTGGGGTAGGTTTGTGATAAACAGTTGGTTTGGTAAATGTGTGCTAAAAGTCCACGAAAAGTACTAAATAGTACCATATTTGGTACAATTTGGTATTAGAGGAACATATAGTGCTTGAAATTTGAAATTTGTGTAGCCTGGAGGTGCTTTCGGAAAAGTGTACTACAATTGTTCGAAAAGTGCTAAATGGTACTATATTCGGTATTGGGTGAAGGAATAGGGCTGGAATCCTCAAATTTGAAATTAAGGTATCTATTGGTATCTGGAATTTAAAAACGGAGGTGCTTTTTG
The DNA here is from genome assembly GCF_030504385.1 of Musca domestica. NCBI lineage: Eukaryota > Metazoa > Arthropoda > Insecta > Diptera > Muscidae > Musca > Musca domestica. The sequence continues at coordinate 496,118 of NW_026712380.1, read as the reverse complement.
AAATGTGTGCTACAATTGTACGAAAAGTACTAAATAGAACTGAATTTGGTACATTATGAAATAACGACTTTAGACACGCAGGACATTTTGAGTCGCTCCAGCGTTTTCCGTCCGTCTATCTGGCTAGATGGTGCGCACGATAAATTTCAAAGTGAGTATGCAATTTGGTCTAAATATGGTTAATCGTACTATTACATTGTCTGACAAAATTTAATTTTCTGAATAACTAGGGGATATTCCAGCAGAGTATGAAATTAGAGCTTTAAATAGAAGACACGTGTATTAGCATTTTTTTTACATCGCAAGTTCCCCCTTTTCCACACTTTTGGAAATTTCGGTTTAAGATTTCTCGTGCATTATAGGTATATACAGGGTGAGATAAAAAATCTTCAACAAAGACAAACGCCATAGTTTTTAAATTTCATTTTTAAAATTTATTGAATGAAAGCAAAAAATGTCGGAAATAGCATCAAATTTATTAGATTTGATTAGATTTGTTCGAAATGGTCACCTTTGGCACGAATTATGGTCTTCAAAATTAAACCGTCACTCGCTGACCGAATGTTACTCTGCGGTATTTTGGTCCATTCCCGTCGAAGCGCTTGCTTGAGGTGATCGACACTTTGGTATTTTTTAGTACCAACCTTGCTTTCCAAAATACTCCAGACACAATAGTCCAATGGATTGGTATCCGGAGATTTTGGTGGCCATTGCGCGCTGGTAATGAAGCGAGGAACCTCATTTTGTAACCATTCTTGGGTGGCCCGTGCTGAGTGCGATGGTGCTGAGTCCTGTTGGAATGTCAAAGGTTCGCGCCCAAAATGTTTGCGTGCCCAAGGCTTTAATACACCCTCCAGAATATTTGGGCGATAATTTTTGGCATTTATTCTGATGCCACTTCGATTAATACGAGCGAAGAGCGACGATCGGCTGTTATGGCGGCTCACACCATCACCATGGCCGGCACTTGAGTTCTGGTGACCAACCGAAGGTGCACATTTTCAGCTGACCTCTTTGCCAAGTAAACACGATCATTTTGTTTGTTTACAAACTGCTGGACAACGAATGTTTTCTCATCGAAGAAAACCAAATTCGGCAGTTCACCACTTTCGGCCAAGCGAAACAACTCTTTAGCTCTTTTGAGTCTATTTTCTTGCTGTTGCTGTGTAAGTTCTTGCACTTTTTGGAATTTCAATGGCTTTACCCCGAGATCAAATGTTTAATATGGGTGAAAAAAAGGATTTGAAATTTCTGTTTTTTTTCCGAAATTGTATCAATGCCGTTTCGAGATCGTATATTTTGGGAAAAGATTTGATCTATGATGATGTTTCGAAAAGCTTTTATTGTGTGGTAGAGATGGAAATGTTTTTTTTTTTTTTTTGGAGGGGGGATCAGATCTGCAGAAACTTTACCGCAAATTGTAGTATTGTAGGTTTTCAAATTGTCGGACTTACTTTTTTTATACCCATAGTGTGGAGGATATATTAATTTTGTTATTCCGTTTGTGACACCTCGAAATATACATTTTAGCCCCCACAAAGTACATATATTCTTGATCAGCCGTCCGTCTATCCGTCTGTGGAAATCACTCTAGCTTCCGAACGAAATGAAGTAGATTGATAAAATTTTACTCAAAAGTATACTATGTCTGCAGGACTTTTGAAAATGAAAATGGGCCAAGTAGCTCCTCGTTTTGGTTTATCCCCCATATAACAGTGCCTCCCGATATTCGGTATTTTGATGAATTTATTTATTCACCGGAATTGTTTCGAATTTCGTATTTGAAGTTTGAACTGGATACTACAGCCTAAGACCGAAAATTGTCTGTGCAGGTCCACGTCTTCGTATAGCCCCCATATAATGGTACCTCCCGATATTCGGTACTTTGTGGATTTTAGCGACATTATTAACCGGAATTCTTTCAAATTTGGTATTTGAAGTTTGAAATGAATACTACAGCCTAACACAGAAAATTGTCTGTGCAGGTCCAAGTCTTCGTATAGCTCCCATATAATGATACCTCCCGATATTCGGTATTTTGATTATTTTAGCTACATTATTCATTATTAAGTTTCGCATTTGAATATTGTAATGGCTTATGACAAGAGTTACCTATGCAGGTCCATGTCGTCGTATAGACTCCAATATAACAGCTACATTCGGTATTTTTAAGATTTTAACAGAATTTTTGACGGATTTTATTTTTTTTGAGAATTGCCAAATTCATTCCAAATGGTGGAGGGTATTCAAACTTCAGCCCGGCCGAACTTACAGCTTTTTTACTTGTTAAATCTTTCTAATTATCAAGGATACAATTGCCCATAAATCCATATGGTTAAATTTTGAATCAGGCCAAACCGTTTAAATTTCTAGATTTTTCGTTACGCTTCATCTAATAAGCTTGGAGCTTTCTCGAAACTACACGAACAGGTGGTTTCTGACAACTGTTGTCAGTCGAATGCTGTTGAATCCGTACATTCCCAAGCTATAGGATTTTAGAAAAAAGTCAACAAAGAAGAAATAAACAATTCCATCGAAACGAATTCCTCCGAGTTTCACGAGTAAACATGTGTTGTTACAACTTTCCCAGACCTGCGCCGTAGATGGGAAAGCACATGTTATCCTCACACCAAGGATATAATGTTTGTAAACAAACCGGTTTGGAAGACAGAGCAAGCATAAACAAAACATGCGCACTAGGCCCCACAACACATCCAACAAGTGTTGTTGGATTTTCCCGAATCCAGGAATTACAAAGCCAAAGCTTTGTGGAAGTGAGCTTTTGCAAATGCTTTTCGAGCTTAAAAGTTTGGCAGGGAGACATGCTTAGAACAGTAAAAGTTGTAACTTTAACAGTTATTATTTAGACTTTGAGGTGATTGGACGTTTTGAGCGGAATAAGTTAAAGTAATAGAGGAATCTACACCAACAACGGTGGATACATACCTACCAGCAGAAAAAGCAGCAGATTTTTTTATAACAATTGTAACATTAAAGTAAATTATTTAAGAGCTAAGCTGGTGCAAAAAGATTGATTTGTGTGTAGCCATAAAAAAGAAGGAAAATATTGAAATTTTGATTTAAAGAAAAAAAAAAAACGAAAGTAAAAGTATTGTGAAATTAAGAAATTCTGTATTTTTATATAAAAACCCCCAATAAGCAATAACAAAAAGCGAAAAAATATACATCAAGAAACAGTGAAAGAAAGAAAAAAGAAAAAAAAAAAAAACGAAAAGCAAACCAAGTGGAGCCACCACTTTTGCAAAAATACAATTAGGAATTGTTCGTTTGTTCATGGTCGCAGCTCATTTTTTGGTAGCAGAAGCTGAATATGTAGGTAAGTGGGTCTTTTTGAATGGCTTTCCCCCAATTTAGTTTTTTTTTTTGGTGGATTTCAAAACCTACATTTTTAGAAGTAGGTTTTCTCTTTGTTAATTTTTTTTAGACCTTAAATTTTCTACGAAAAAAAGCTTCGAATATTCAGAATTCGAGTTGAAAAATACCCGAAAAAGACACATCTTGAATTTTTTTCCTACCCTGCGTGTGTGTATACTTTAGGAATTTTTCTTTCGTCTTTGCTTTAACGATTTTTCCAGTGACCTTGTTGTGTCTGTGTGTGTGTGTATTGTACGCTGATTTTCACTTCGTAGCCATGTCGTTGTTGTCGTTGCCGCTGTGTTAGCTGCTATTTTGCTTTGCGTTCTGCTTCTATACATTGTTCATACGTATCGGTGTGCCTAACTTAACAGTGGTTTTGCAAATAAGAGATGAGAATTCCGTACCTTTGTATGATTTTCAATACTCTTTGGGTGGTTAATATTATTTAACTCTAATGGAAGTATTGAAAATTAAAGATCATTTTCATATAAATCATAATCGTTAGCAGTAAAAAGTTTCCGGTCAAATTTTGGGATTTATTAAGTGTTTAGATATAATTGGATTTAGACCAAGTAAAAAATGGGCGTACCGAAATTTTTGTACCGTTCGCCAAGTGTAAAATTAAATTAAGAAAAAATAGGTTGCAATCAAAATCACCCAAACTTTGGGATAGGGTTACAGGGTCGATGAAGCAGTACATTTGAACATTATATTTTTTTCCACATAGATTTCTACTTGGTACGAACCCAGAATACAGCCCATTCTGTGGAAAATATTGACTAGAGTCTTCAAAATGGAAGGATATCATTTTTTTCAGGATGAGATGTCAATATATTAATTTATAGGCAATATGGATGAAATATATGGCCAGAACCATAAAAAACCTAAAACTGCTCCATACCTCTATTATCTACAGTTTGTGTCAAATTGTGAAACATTTTGCGGGTTAAACATTTTTGCGGGTAGATTTTTTTCAATGAAATGCCAAATTACTGTCATCTATGTTTAAAATTGGGGCTGGATCATAGAAATACAGAGTATTAGGACCTACTCTGAAAAAAATCTGCATTGAAAGGTTCGCTAAGAATCTGAAACACAAAATTCCAATATATTTGTTTCATTAATGCGTTCAAGCCTATCTAAATACTTCAATCAGCTGTTTGCATTATATGAAAGCAAAATCAAAGAGGGGATATATATTGAGAAGGTTTTTCAAAAAGATATTCTACAGCCAAAAAACCTAAAATGTCAAATCACAGGTCATGGTGGCGTGATAGATCTAAAGTTAGCTTGATATATACAATAATCAAATATCCTGGGCATAATATTAATATCTGTGCAAAGTGTTGAACATGTATCTTTGATGCTTGACATTTTGAAAATCTATCTTTGATCGATGGTTACTTGAAAAGTCAGACAGACATCGTATTCCCTATAGCATACATAACATATATTAGAAGGATATTTATATTATTTTTAGAATCTTTAAATATTAAAATTGGTGTTATAGTAATGGCAATTCGTGCTTTATAAAAAAATGCAGCTGCATTTGGGCGCCATTCGCTCAATGAACATATTTGTAAAATTCACAATTTTAGATAACTTAACAGGGAAATACAAGAGGTATAAACATGAAAAATAGCGGCTAAGTTCGGCCAGGCTGAACTTTTAATACCCATCTTGAAGGAATTTGAAAAAATTCCATCGAAAAATATCGCTCTCCGCATACCATGTTATATGAGGGCTTTACGGAGACGTGGTCCTGCGTATACAATTTTTTGTCATAGACTGTAGTGCCCATTACGAACTTTAAATACGAAATTTGAAACAATGTCGCTAAAATCATCCAAATAGCGAATATCGAGGGTACAGTTTATGGTTTTCTATACGATATCGTGGACATATATAGACATTTCTCTTCCAGGGGGTAAAGTAGTACGAAATGAACTGTAGATTTTCAGATAATTCCATTGATAAATTAAGCTACAATCATCAAAATATCGAATATCGGGAGGTACCGTTTTATGGGGGATATGAGATATCGTGGGCCTATATAGACAATTCTCTTTCAGGGGGAAAAGTACTCGAAAATATATCCTTGTGTAGTATTTCATGCAATTCCATTGAATAATGTCATTAAAATCATCATATACCGAATATCGTAGGTGCTGTTATATGGGGGCTATACGATGTCACAGACCGATGTAGCCCATCTTCGAACTTGACCTGCCTGCAGACAAAATTCTGATCTGTGCATAAGCTTATAATAATATAAGCTTCCTATTTTAATTCGTTTTGACTCTATCGTGATTGCAACAGACGCGCAGACGGCCAAAATGTTTGAGTGCCCCCAAGGCTTTAATACACCCTCCAGAATATTTTCGGGATAATATTCGGAATTTATTCTGATCGATTAATACGAACGGAGAGCGACCATCGGCTGTTATGGCGGTCCAAACCATCGCCATGACCGGCGCTTGAGTTCTGGTGGCCAACCGAAGTTGCACATTTTCAGCTGACCTCTTTGACAAGTAAATACAATCATTTTGTTTGTTTGCAAACTGCTGCGCAACGAATGTTTTCTCATCGGAGAAAACCAAATTCGGCAGTTCACCACTTTCGGCCAAGCGAAGCAACACTTTTTAGGTCTATTGAGTCTATTTTCTTTCTGTTGCAGTGTGAGTTCTTGCACTTTTTGGAATTTCAATGGCTTTACCCCGAGTTCATTGTTCAATATTTGCCAAATGCTATATTGCGATATGTTCAGCTCACGAGCCATTTTTCGGCCACTGCGACGCGGGTATCGATCAAGTCGCTTTTTTACTTTTTCGAACCATTTCTGCTGATGTTGCTGTTTTCTTCTGTCCATTTCCTTGATGTCGGGCTACGCTACCAGTATCACGGTAACGAGCGATGGTACGAGACACAAAAGATTTATTCACATTTAAAGGCTGGAGTGTTCTAACGATGGTCACTTGTGGCTTTCCAGCCAAATGTAGAGAAATCACACTATCACGCTTGAATTCCATCACAAAACATTTTTTTTCTGGAAAATTCTCATCAAAATGCTTTTGTAAGGTTGTAAACAATATAATGAGCTGTCACTGGAATAATGTTAACAGCTGTCGGACGAGTGGCTTAGAAATGACAGCAGTCTGAAGTTGGTTGCAGTTTTTTCATCTAACCCTGTATTGTTGGTGAGAATAATATTTAAGGCAGCTTAACGATGTCCATCTGTCCACGGTTAGTCCACCTTTATTTATATTCTCCATTTAAACAATCCTCCCGATTTTTAGCATTCTGAATGCTTTAAGAAGCTGTGTAAGTTTCGGACTCTTAATAGATAGGGGGTTTCGCACGAAAAAATGTCAATATAGGTCCACTATTTGATATAGCCTCCATTTAATGGAAACTACAGATTTTTAAGTATGCCTAGAGATTAACATGCATTTTTTTAGACCAGTTGAGCTGCCCTTTAGTGTGTCAGGTTTCCAGGGTATAATCGAAAATATTAACAAACTATTTGGCATCGTTAACATATAATAGTCTATTTTATGTGTCGTAGATTTTAGCACCAATAAATAATTGGATTTGTATTTTTATATCTTAACAAGTAGAACATCTTGACTGGTTGTCCACCATCTGGAATTGGTACTGTAGCCTCCAATTTTCATGATATATTGAACAATTAAGGGATTACAACACTAAAGAGTTCAGCCCGAACAATAAAGTCATTCAACATTCTAATCTAAAAGGGAAAGATATAAAACGAAAAATAAATTGGATTTTGTTTGTGGAGTCCGGAATCGTTCAAAAAGATGATTTCGGAGTCGAAGTCTGATAAAAAATTACTTGACTGCCTTGCCCCGAAAAGAAGTATTCTTTTAAAAATGTTTGATTGGTTAGATAAGTATTACACATATTTTTAAATCGTCAAAAAAATAACAGTTATTTTTGTCTTTAAAAATAAATCTCGAACATTTGGGCGCCATTCGTTAGATTTTGTGATGGTCGCCAACCTTGATAATTTTGTGGGAAACTTTGCGAGGCGATTTCGTTTTTTTTTCAGAAATAGGTTAGATGAAATAAAAAATAATAAATAAATGTCGTTGAACGCAAAACCACGAAGAAAGTTCGATTTTGAAGTCAAATACCTTAGGAACTACTTTTCAAATTTCATAGAGAAGGAAAGCCTAAGAAGATTTCTTTCAAAAAAAAAAAAAATAAATAAATAAATAAACAAAAATTATGATATATCTCTGCATGTCCAAAAGTGTCAGAATTGTGTAAAATATATATGCTAAAATCTGTAATGATTCGGATTGTTTTCTATGAATTTTAAATATTTGAAAAAAAGTATTTAAATGGTGGCTATGGGTCCCATTCCAAAAAAAAAAAAAAAAAAAAAAATCATGGATAAAATCTTTTGATATTTTAAAATAAAACTTAAGGAAACTAAATTTAGACGCAATAGCCATATGGACCTTGCATTGAATCGAGGTCTGATATTAAAATAAAATTGTGGGCCAACTTTTAAATCGATTAGAACCCAAAAATTGAAATTGGACATGGAAACCTCGACATATCAAATTTTCGGAGTGACCGATAATGTTTTCCAGATTTTCTATAATGAAGATTTATATCATCTAAGAACCTGATAGAACAAATTACAACTAATTTGATTGGCCATTTGTGATGAGAATCGGCATCAATGTCTGTACCCATTTTTAAAACTCTATCCTAAATAACTATTCTATTGTTCGTTAAAAATACTAGTATTTCGAAATTAACTCTTTAAAATCTTTTGACTTTTTTCTAAAGACAAACTTGTTTCCCCTCTCCGGTAAATTAAGAGAAAAAAATCCACGTAAAAAAATTTCTATATATCAATATACCTACCAATTTTTTTTAAAAAAAAGGTTTGGATTTAAAAAGTGGTATTTCATTAAATTTAATTTTTTTAACGGCATGTCAAAGAAAAACACCATCCATTTCATGGATGTATCTCGATACATATTTTATTAAGGACGAACTTTTTTTTCGAATTTTCTACTTTCTTATAAGTGGAAATGCTAAATTGAACCAGATTTTAGTTTTTATTTTTTTTTAATTTATACTAAATTTAATATTATTAGCTCATAACCTATGCACCTGAAAAGATTTAAAATCAACAAAAATCTTAAGTGATTCTAATATTCTCTAATCCATTTCCCATTTTTTAATTTATTATAAAATTTGCTTTTCAAAATTATTGTTTTATGTGAAACCACTGTGTTTAGTCTGCTGCTAGTAAGGGCCTAACTGTTGTAGCTGCTGCTGTGACACACACTCTCTCTTTACAACAATGCCTACAAAAATACTACTAATGTGGCAAATGCAAACAAATTCATATAAAACATGACCCAAACCCTCAATAGTACAATCCTCCCCCGCTCACACCTATACCGAACACATGCCACACTCACACACAGATTGAGACAGACAGCCAGAAATTCTGCCAACAATTTGCTGCTCATATTGTGGTGGAACCCCCTTGCTCCCGTCCAAAGTAAATGTTCGCGCCAGCTCCAGGAGAACGAAAAAAACCTTCTATTTGGGGTTTTACTTTTTTACACCCCCATCGAACAGCACTTGGTCTGCCTGCCTACCAGCCAGGCAGTCAGTCCGTCAGCCATCTAACTTGTGGTGTTATCATGTTTATGTAGTTGTCGCATTTTTTCGGGTTTTTCTTTTACTCGAGTTTTGTTGTTGTTGTTTGCTATTCAACTCTGCTTTTAGGTTGTATTCTTTTGGGGGATAAATATAGAACAATACCAAAAAAATGTTATTTTAACATTGTAACAAACGGACGCACTTATGTGACAGGCTGGCTCGTTGGCCAGTAATGTAGAAAGAAGTAGAGAACCAACAAAAAAAAATCTCATATTCCCATATGAGGTGCGTTTTGACGAACATTAGACAATATTAAACAGTGGTGTAAAGTTTAAGAAAAAAAAATAGAGAAATTATAAGTCCGTAAGTATCATTTGGTGCGTTGGCTGAAATTCACCCTATATCTTAAGAAATGATAATTTTGAACTTATAGGGGTACTCGAAATAATTTTAACGGAAGAAAACTGATACTACTTTCACTTTCTATCAACACTAAATCTAGAGTGAAGATGGGACATATTGGTCTAACCCTTTATGTAACAGTACTACAAATTTTTGAGAAACAATCCCGTAAAAACTGGAGGAAGTATCCGATTGGGTTGAAACTTAGCACATTGCAATTTTTACACCTTCCTCCATACATCCGTTCATAACTCATCAAAATAATAATAATAAATATAAACAAGTAAGCAAAGGCTACAGTCTAGCGGGGCCGACCGTTGAATACCCTACAACACTATAATAAATGATACAGTTTATATAGGCGAGATACTCGAAAGAATTCCACAAGATATTGTGACAAATAATAAAAGAAAACCATCAAGTTTCGTTCTCTAATTTTCGAATAATAGAAACTTGAACTGATTTGCTCATTTCCAATTTATTCGTAGATGTTGCACGTAAATGGTCTTCCTAGATCTGGAACCAATATTTCCCAAAGACCTATAATCTCTCAGAAGATTAACATTATTTATTGGTTTTTGACTGAAACGCATCTATATGAGATACAGACATTTGACTATATTCTTCAACGAAATCAGCCTTAACGAAATAGTCAGAAGTGCGTCTTTTCTGTATTTGTGAATTCTCCAAAAAGACACTGGAATGGATATTTTCGTATTTTGTCTACAAAAGTTGGCAAACTATTTCACACATTGAATATTTTTGGATGGCCATCCAAAACTATTTGGCTTTTGCAATGTCCGGTAACCTCCATTCAAATGCGATCGGGCGATAATTAAGACTTGCTGACAATTTTGCAGTTTTTTTTTGTCCATTTCAACCCCTAAATATATGGCGATTATCTCCAAAAAGAGTAGGCTTCTATTCTGACCCTCATCTTATCCCCATGCAAAATTTCATAAGGATCGGGCCATAAATGCGATCTGTATATGATATCCTGATATCCTAACTACTTAGTTTTGTTAACTGTAGAAATATTACCAAATGTTTAATTCAAAATGAAAATATGCCAAAAATATGACAAAATTGAAAAAATATGAGAAAATGTTACAAAACCAATATTTTCATCTTTAGAGAGATATTTTTATGCAATTTTTAGACGTTTTTTCTTTCCTGCCAAGAGGCCATTCTGAATTAATGAGAAATGTCGAAATCAGTTCAGCCGTTCTCCACATATAAGAAATCTTTCAAGCATATCTTCTTTGATAGACATATATATCGCACATATTTTGCTATATATCCGATTTGATGGATGTTAACATCAATGTAAAGATCAGAAGTAACCTTGCCATGGCTTTTGATTTCGCCGGGATTTAAAATATTCGCGGTTTAATGACAAATTTTGAATTTTTTCAACACAAAAGATATTGTCTATTTTACCCGCTAAATATTATCCGATGACCTCCCAAATTGGTAGGCTTCTTCCCCGCCCTAAACTCTAGCTACATGCGCAATTCCGCGTCGATTGGTCTATAATTGCGACCTGTAGAGCAAGTGCAAAATCAGGATTTTTTTCTGTTTTTGGTCCATTTCAACCCCTAAATATTATGCGATCATCTCCAAAAGAAATAGGGTTCTATTCTGACCTTAACCCCACCTACATTCTAAATTTCGTGAAGATCGGGCCATAATTGCGACCTGTAGAGTGATTACAAATTAACATGGACAGACGGACAGACGGACGGACATACATAGCTAGATCGACTCAGCTCGGCGAGCTAGGAAGATCCATATATACTTTCCTATATGGGAAACCAATATTTCGAGGTGTTACATAAATTCTGGCCCAATCAAACTTATGATACCCCCAACACATAGTGTTGTAGGGTATAAAAAGTATATACGGGATAAGATGAGAAAGCTGCAATCAACTTCCGACTGCTGCCATTTCTAAGCCACTTGGCCGACAGCTGTTAAAACTATTCCAGTGACAGCTCATTATATTGTTTACAAGCGCACAAAAGCATTTTGGTGAGAATATTCCAGAAAAAAAGTTATTCGTGATGGTATACAAGTGAGATAGTGATATCATCGCTCGTTACCGTGATACTGGCAATGCCCGACGTCAAGGAAGTGGATGGAAGAAAACAGCAACATCAGCAGAAATGGTTCGAAAAGTAAAGAAGCGTCTTAATCGAAACTCACGTCAGAGTGGCCGAAAAATGGCTCGTGAGCTGAACATATCGAAATATTCCATTCGGCAAATATTGAAAAATGAGCTCGGGGTAAAGCCATGGAAATTCTAAAAAGTGCAAGAACTTACACCGCAACAGAAAAAAATAGATTCAAAAGAGCTAAAGAGTTGATCCGCTTGGGCGAAAGTGGTGAACTGCCGAATTTGGTTTTCTTCGATGAGATAATGATAGTGTTTACTTTCCAAAGAGGTCAGCTGAAAATGTGCACCTTCGGTTGGCCACCAGAACTCAAGCTCCGGCCATGGTGATGGTGCGAGCCGATGGTCGCTCTCCGCTCGTATTAATCGACCGTGGCATCAGAATAAATGCCGAATATTATCGGGAAAATATTCTGGAGGGTGTATTAAAGCCTTAGGCACGTAAACATTTTGGCCGCAGACCTTGGGCTCCCAACAGGATTCAGTACCATCGCACTCAGTACGCGCCACCCAAGAATGGTTACAAAATTAGGTTCCTCGCTACATTTCCAGCGCACAATGGCCACCAAAATCTCCGGATACCAATCCGTTGGACTATTGTGTCTGGAGTATTTTGGAAATCAGGGTTGGCACTAAAAAATACCAAAGTGTCAATGACCTCAAGCAAGCGCTTCGCCGGGAATGGGCCAAAATACAGAGAGAGTAGAGCAACATTTGGGAAGCGTCTGACGGTTTCATTGGCCGTTATAATTCCAGGCATTAATTCGTGCCAAAGATGACCAATTCGAACAAATCTAAATGTATTCTATTTGATGCTATTTCCAACATTTTAAGCTTTCATTCAATAAAATTTAAAAATTATGGGGTTTGACTATATTGCAGTTTTTTTATCTCACCCTGTAATGGTAACTCCTGGACCGAACTTAACTGCTTTTGTACTTGCGGATAACACTTTTAAGGGCTATCGGGAAACTTGTTAAAAATATTTTTTTAGAGGAATGTCAGAATTTTTATACGAACATACCCGGATTTCACATAAAGAAGATAACAAATTCGAACTTTTCAAGAAATGTTTGAGAAACTTTCAAAGCAATAGATTTGGAGATTTTTTGTTTTTTTGGGAAATTATTAAAAAATTTTCCAAATTTTCTTTTAAAGAATTATTAATAAATTTTCCAGATTTTTAGAGAACATATCAGGTCTACAAACGTGAAGTTTTTGATGATATTTTTAATAGACTAATATGGCGTTATTTAATGACAACTTTTGAAGGATTTTAAGAGACTAGAATGGTAGCAAATTTGTATTTTCTGGGATATGTGTGTAAGTTGTTATTATGTCAGAGTAACCAACGTGGAATTTTAATGAATGTTTTTAAAGACAACCAGAGCTGAAAATATGTAATTTTGGACCATTAATCGTAGATTTTTTAAAAATGTTATTAGAGACACATTCGTGGACATTAAAGGATAAAGGATATTAGGACAACAAATATGATTTTATAGGCATACTTTTGAGTAATTATTAGTTCTGAAGACGTGAATGTTTCTGAAGGATGTTTTTTGGAGAACTACAGTCCTACAAACCTGGTTTTTAATTTTGTGAGAGGACTTCAGGACAACAAACGTGACTTTAAAAAGAATATTTTTTGAGAGAAAATTAGATCAAAAACCATGAATATTTAAACATATTTTTTGGAGGAACTATCTACTCTACTGACGAGGATTTTTAAAGGACATGCGTATATTTTTAAGGGTGTTTTTGAGGAACTATATGTGGTAAAGTCGCGGATTTTTAAAGGATATTTCTATCAGTTCTAGGGACGCGGATTTTTAAAAGGATATTTTCGAAGAACTATCAGTTCAACAGACGTAGATTTTCAAAGGATATTTTTATTAAAATTATCTGTTCTACAGACGTGGATTTTTAAAGGATATTTCTTGTGGTATCTTTCGAGGAGCTTTCAGTTCAGTTTCAGTGCATTTTTAAGGGTCATTTCTTCTGATATCCTTCGAGGAACTTTCAGTTCAAGAGACGTAAAATTTATAAGGATACTTTTTTGAGGTATCTTTCGAAGAAAATTTCAGTTCAACAGACGTGAATTTTTAAAGGACATTCCTCAAGGTATCTTTCGAGGAGCTTTTAATTCAACACACGTGAATTTTTAAAGGATATTTCATAAGGTATCTTTTAAAGAACTTTCAGTTAAGATTTTTTAAAGGATGTTTTTTTGAGGTCTTATATGTTCTAGAGACGTGGATTCTTAATAAATATCAACTTTCAGTTTTTCAGACTTGGATTTTTAAAGGATATTTTACTAGGTATCTTTCTTTAAAGGACATTCGTTCAGATATCTTTCGAGGAGCTTTCCATTCAACACACGCGTATTTTTAAAGGATATTTCATGAGGTATCTTTTAAAGAACTTTCAGTTAAGATTTTTTAAAGGATGTTTTTTGAGGTCTTATCTGTTCTAGAGACGTGGATTCTTAATAAATATCTTTCGATTAACGTTCAGTTTTACAGACTTGGATTGTTAAAGGATATTTTTCTAGGTATCTTTCGAGGAACTTTCAATTTTACAGGCGTTTTGAGGACCTTTCAGATATACTAGTGTGGATTTTTAATAGATATATTTGGAGGAACTTTAAGTTCTACAGACATGGAGTTTTAAAGGATATTTTTTGAGAAACTATCTGACCCACAGACTTGAGTTTTTAAAGGATGTTTTTTTGAGGAAATATTAATTTTACGGACGTGTTTTTTAAGGATATTTCTTAAGGGAACTTCAGTTCTATGGACGAATATTTTTAAAGGAAATGTTTTTTTTTTTAAAGAAAGGTTTTTTTAACAGTAGCCCATTTTGAAATAAGGAGAAAGAATGCTGTTTTCTAATTATTTGCTGAAAAAGTCATTATTTGGTACTGAGATTTTTTGCTGGTATATTTTCCAAACGGCTTGTACTCTTATAGCATTCCTCGCAAATTACTGTGCCTACAATCTACAAAGTATAACACTTGGGGGAAAACATTCTCCTGCGAAACACACTCAGCCACTCACACACATACACACGCATACATAGATAGTTACTGACTTCCCCAAAGCTTTTACCAACTTACTTTTTTGTGTGGATAAGTTACGAACTTGGATATTGTAATCAGTTTGTAGTACGTCGGGCATAAAAGGCAAGAGAAAAGCCGAGGGAGAGAGAGAGAGGAAACGATGAGAGTCATGGTTCATTAAAATTTATTTTTTTCATTTTGTCGAGGATTATATAAAACTATAAGTTTTCGGGCATTGTTGTTGTTGCGGACTTTTTGTGTTTGGTTTGTTTGTGGTTATCACAAATTTGGTAGTTTGGAGGTTACGCTGGAGGCCATTTACTGTGTGCAAGCGCAACAGTTCTTTCCTCTATGCGTTGCGTTTGTTAACGAGTTTCTTTGGATTATTTGGGAGGAATAGTGCATTGGGGTAGGGGGCGCAATGATAAAATAAATTAAATTCTCTGGAACTGTTGTTCTTTAATAAAAACACGATAATTAAAACCATATAAATTAAATTGGAAGTAAATATGAATTCCTATTATTATACCCTCCACCATACTATGGAGGGTATATTAACTTTGGAGGGTAAATTCTAAGTTGATTTAGCAATGTCGGTCTGTCTGTCCGTCTGTCTGTTGTAATCACACTATCTTTCGAACAAATTGAGATAGAAGGCTAAAATTTTGCACACATGTTTATTTTTCCAGTAGGCAGGTTAATTTCGTTAATGGGCCATGTAGGTCCACGTTTTCATATAGCCCCCATATAACGGTACCTCCCTATATTCGGTATTTTGATGATTTTAGCGACATTATTAACCGGAATTGTTTAAAATTAGGTATTTGAATTTCGAAAAGGATACCACAGCCTAAGACAGAAAATTGTCTGTGCAGGTCCACGTCTTCGTATAGCCCCCATATAACGGAACCTCCCTATATTCGGTATTTTGATGATTTTAGCGACATTATTAACCGGAATTGTTTAAAATTCGGTATTTGAAGTTCGTAATGGATGCTACAGCCTAAGACAGAAAATTGTCTGTGCAGGTCCACGTCTTCGTATAGCCCCCATATAACGGAACCTCCCGATATTCGGTATTTTAATGATTTTAGCGACATTATTCTCCGGAATTCTTTCAAATTTGGTATTTGAAGTTCGAAATGGATACCGCAGCCTAAGACGGAAAATTGTCTGTGCAGGTTCACGTCTTCGTATAGCCTCCATATAACAGTACCTCCCGATATTCAGCATTTTGATGACTTTAGCGACATTATTAACCGGAATTGTTTAAAATTTGGTATTTGAAGTTCGTAATGGATACTACAGCCTAAGACAGAAAATTGTTTGTGCAGGTTCACGTCTTCGTATAGAACCTATATAACGGTACCTCCCTATATTCGGCATTTTGATGATTTTAGGGTCATTATTCACCGATTTTTTTTCAAATTACGTATTTAGAGCTCGTAATGGGAACTACACTCTGTGACAGAAAATTGTCTACACAGGTCCAGGTTTTCGTATGGGCCCCATATATCAGTACCTCCCTATATTCGGTATTTTGACGAGTTTAGGTATAATACCCACCGAGATTGTTTGAGACGCGTATTTGAAGTTCGTAATGGATGCTATAGCCTATGTCAGAAAATTATCTATGCTGGTTCAGGTCTTCGCACAGCTCCGATATAACGCTTCCTCCTATATACGATATTTTGATGATTTTAGCTACATTATTCACCGTTTATTTCAAGTTTCGAATTTGAATATGGTAATGGCTTATGACAAACAATGCCCATGTAGGTCCACGTCGTATTTACACCAATATAACGGCTATATTCAGTATTTTTAAAATTTTAACAGAATTGTTTAAGGATTTTATTTCCAAATTCGTTCCAAATGGTGGAGGGTATTTAAAGTTCGGCCCGATGGAACTTACTGCTTTTTAACTTGTTTTTTTTTTTCCTAGGATCCCCATGTGCATGTAAATTTTTTCTACTTTCCCAATCCCTTTAAAAAATCTTCCACTTTGGCTTAAAATTGCCACGTTTCAAAGACGAAACAAAACAAATTGAGTGACAATGTCCTAATAGTGTTCGACTGAATGCATTTATCATGTCGTCGCCGCCGTCGTCGTCAGAAACGACATTTGACGATAGTTGTGACGACGATTATTTAGTTGGCACCTTCTTTCGCTGAACTCTCGCCCCAGTCATTCAAGGTTAATGGTGTGCAAAGAACGAACTTTGCCTCGCTTTGTCATTGTTCTTGAATAAAAAAAAAAAAACGATGGAACAAACAAATGAAGGGAGGGAGAAAGGAGGTGAATACAATTTCCACGTTTATTTACTTGGCAAATTTTCAAGACACGAATGCGGACAAAAATAAAATTAAAAAAAAAAAAACACCGAGTCAACGACAAATGAATGGAAAATCACTGCCCTGGAGCGAACACATCCTTGTTTGCATTGCTGGCTGTCGTTCATGGGGAGAAATCGGAATTCATGTGTAAGCCAAGCTATCTATGGGTACATTCCACTTTGAACTTTTACATGTCATGGTATTTGCAATCGAATGCCATGTATCTGCTTAGCGTTGTTGCTATTCTTTTTTTGAGGCATTTTTTTTTCTTTTAATTCCGACAAACGTTGCTAGGTTAACATTGTTTTCATTGTTTCACTGAATTTTTGGCCGGCTTGTGGTGTTGTCCGTTACACATTGTTGCAGAAAGTTGTAAAGTTATAAGTCGGTGGGGTTATTTTAAAGGGATATCAATTTTTAAAGGGATATCAATTTTCAGAATTCCATCTCTATCCCAACGCCTCAGTATACAGAAGAGCATATTAGTTAAACCCTTACCACGTCCACTGTTTCTGACTAAAACTATTTCAACGTTTTTCATAATAAAAATTGACCACCGCCATCTTAGAAACCAAAAGTGACCACAATATCATATTTTAGGATTCAAAGTCTGTGCATTCTCTCATCGGCGAATTTAGTATCATTTGGTACTTTTCGAACAATAATATGTAGTAAGCATTCCCAAATTTACCTCCATATTAAATTTCAGATACCAGCTCTATCCTAAGGCCCAATCTCAAATTTATTACCATGATTTATGTACAGTTATAATACGCATGTCCAAGACCATCCCCTTCTCTCCGCCAAATTTCAGAATTCCATCTCTATCCCAACACACATAAGCACATTTTGTGGTATTTAGAAGTTTTTGTACGTTTATAGTTCGCATATCCAAAACCCGCTCCTTTTATCTCTTCACCCAATAATTTTTTCAAAAAAAAAAAAAAAAAAAAAAACTCCATCTCAACCTCAGATACCAAAAGTGACCTTAATATCAAATTTCAGGATTTCAGCTCCGTAGTTTCCACCATTGCCGAATTTGCCGAATTAGTACTTTTCGTACAATTGTACAATTGTAGTACACATTTTTCAAACCACATCCATGTCTCAATACCAGATTCCAACAGAGACCTCAATATCGAATTTGAGGATTTCAGCCATAAGTTTTCACCCAATACCAAATTTAGTACCATTTAGTACTTTTTGTACAATTATACATTTTCAAAACCACCTCAATGTCTCAATATAGTACACATTTCTAAAACCAACTCCTCAATATAAAATTTGAGGATTCCAATCCTATACCTTCACCAAATACCAAATATAGTACTATTTTGTAGTCTTTGTACGAATCTAGTATACATTTTCAAAACCACCTCCATACATCAATTCAAGATACCAACAGAGACCTCATTATCAAATTTTGGGATTCCAATCCTATCCCCTTTCCCCAATACCAAATGTAGTACCATTTAGTACTTTTCGTGCCATTATAGTACACATTTCAAAAATCAACCTCAATATCTCAATTCCAGATACCCACAGAGACCTCAATATCAAATATCAGAATTTTATCTTCATCCCATCATCCAATACCAAATATAGTACTATTTAGTACATTCGTATAAATATGGGAGAATTTCCAAACCACCGCCAAATCTTAAACACAGATGCCATCAGTAATGTAACTATCAAATTTTAGAATTCTATCTCCATCCCTTCATCCCTCAATACCAAATTTAGTACCATTCAATACTTTTCGTAGAATCACATTACACATTTCCGAAATCACCTCAATATATACAGGTTAAACATGAACAGCGACCTCAATACCAAATTTCACATTTCAAGCACTATCTATTCACCAAAAGCCAAATTGTACCGAAAATAGCACCATTTAGTACTTTTTGTACACTTCCAAGACCACCGCTTTATCACACTCCCACCACCAACAAGGATGTCTATATAAAATTTCAAGATACCAGCTTCATCCGCTCATCGAAAACATAACTGTTCCCAATTTAGTACCATTTGGTACAGTTCAATTCCAAATACCAAAAGAGGGCTCCATATTACATCTGAGAATACCAGCCTTATCCTTTCACCCAGTACAAAATTTATTACCATTTAGTACTCTTCGTACAAATATTGGACACATTTCCAAACCGCCGCCAAATCTGAAACACAGATACCGTCAGTAATGTAAATATCAAATGTCAGAATTTTATCTCCATCCCTTCGCCCAATACCAAATTTAGTACCATTCAGTACTTTTCGTACAATCAAAGTACACATTTCCGAAGTCATCTCAATATGTCCAGGTTAAACATGAACAGCGAACCCAATATCAAATATCACATTTCAAGCACTATCTGCACACCCAATACCAAATTGTACCAAATAAAGTACTATTTAGTACTTTTTGTCCACTTGTAGTACACATCCAAAATCACCTCTTTATTACAAACATACCACCAACTGGGACTCCAATTAAAAAAAATGTCCAAATTTCAAATTCACCCATTATGCCCTAAACCAAACTGCGCCATATTTAGCACCATTTAGTACAGTTCGCACACTTAGTACACATTTTCAAAACCAACTTCATATATTTCTAATTTACCTTCCAACCATAATTCTCATACCAAATTTCAATTTTATCTATCCGTTTACATAATACCAAATGGTACCATTTTGAAGTGTAGTACCATTTTAGAACTTTTCGCAACCTTAAAGTTCGAGTTTCCCAAAACTGTGCGCTTCATTTATCTTGCACTCCACCAGTGACCCTCATACCAAATTACAGAATTCTAGCTCATACCGTTTGTCCAATACAAATAATTCAGGATTCGAACTCTATCGGTTCTCCCAACATTGAGATTGTACCAAATTTAGTACCATTTGGTTCACATAAGTACGAATTTCCAAAACTACCTTAATACTTCAGTCCTTCAATGCAATAATAATCTTATTTCCAAATGTTAACATTTCACCTCTATCGGTTTACACAAATCGAAATTGTATCAAAAAGTACCATTTAGTACTTTTTGTGAACATAAGTACAGATTTCGAAAACCCAAATATCCCAATTCTACACTTCGCCGGTAATGTTAATTTAAAATTTCATAATTGAAGCTCTTCCCCTTCGTCCAAATTTAAATTGTACCAATTGTACCAATGGTACCTTTTAGCACTTTTCGAATGCATACAGTACATACTTCCAAAACTACTTACTCCTCATACCTTGATTCCCATTCCAAATGTCAAGTTTTTTTTAGCTCTTACCGATCACATGATACAAAATGGTACCAAATTTAGTACATTTAAGTACTTTTCGTACACTTATAGTGCGAATTTTCAAAAACCCTTTGGTACATCCATCATGCACTTCATTCCAAAGGCTCAAATACAAAGGTACCATATTTAGCAACTGCTAATACTTTTCGTGCCGTTCTAGTACGAATTTACAAAAAAAGCTGACTTCTTCGTAGCCAGAGTGATCCTCTCCAAGATTTCTAGAATTTCAAGATTCTAGCTTCAATCGTTTCTTCTGGGCATCTGTCTGTTTCACTACTTTTTCATATTTATAGATTTAAAGATGAAACCAACATATCGCAGAAACCTACTTTCAATAGAAGACATTCCACAGATATGATACGTATATACAGGTTTGGTCCTGCAAAAGGTTTATGCTCCTTTGTGCCTCGTGACATGAGACCATGCAAAATTTCATGGCAATTGTCCTGTATTGACATCCTCTGTTGAGCTATTTGGGATTAAAAAAAAAATATTTTAAAATCCACCAAATTCGTCAAAATCCACTGCTTGCCCCTTCTGGCATGTTTGCAATCATGCACATATTGGGGGTGGGGCGAAAATAAAATTGTCCATGGCAACATTCATTTGTTGTTCGAAATACATGTAAATCCTCAAAACGTTTGTGGTCCAAACAGTCAGGGTCGTTCAATCACTCTGTGCCATCATCAAATGTAAGACATAGTCAACCTCTTTCTCAGTGTCTGTCTGTGGCACTCGTTGCTTTTTCTGTTTGATGATTGTCCTGGATAAAACTGTGCACGGGCACAGTCACATGCATTCCTTTTGATATTTCTTTCTTCTTCTTCGCCGCCGTCGTCGTCGCCGTCTTTTGGCAATTGCCCCGACAATTTTATTGTCCTAAATGTGAATGACTTCATGACGCACAGAAATAAAGTCAAATTCATTTCGAAAAGGATATTAACATGCGTTTGCCAGTCATCATAAAAATATTGCATTTTTATGGGTTTCTTTGTTTTACGTGTTTGAATTTATGTAGAACGTGCCGACATTGTGGCTCACCCGCTGGGTTAGATGGGCTTTGATGGGTTGGTTGATTTGGCTGCCTGGTGGCTGGATATCTGCATGCATAACATGGAATATGTTAAGATATATTTCCAAAGGCCACTTTATGTTCTCAATTTTTGTTAGAAATATGAAGTAGCATGAACACGCATGCATGCATATGGAAATGTATGGTGAAATTTGCTTTTTGTTTGGGCGGGAGGGTAGAGAGGGGTCATGTATATATTTATGTAGAGCAATGCTCTGCGATGTAAAGACATTGTTAAAAAATCGAAGATTAATGCTTCAATAATTCCTTTAAAAAATCCACGTTTGTGGTCTAAGTAGTGCTTCAGAAGTCCTTGAAAAATATATTTAAAAAATCTACCTTTATGGCCTCAATAGTCCTTAGAAAAATATTTAAAAAAATCCATGTTAATGGCCGTAATAGTCGTCGGAAAAATATTTTTAAAAAATCCACGTTTATGGCTTAAAAAGTCCTTGGAAAAATATTTTTAAAAAATCCATTCAAAAGTTCTTGGAAAAACAATAAAAAAAATCACCTTTATGGCTTCGAAAGTCCTTGGAAAAATATTTGAAAATATCCACGTTTATAGCTTTAAAAGTCCTTGGAGAAATATTTTTTCAAAATCCATGCTTATGGCCTTAATAGTCCTAGGAAAAAATTTTGTAAAAAATCCACGCTCACGGGCTCAATTGTCCTACAGCAGGCCTTGAAAAAATATTTTGAAAAAATCCACGTTTACGGGCTCATTAGTTCTTGGAAAACTATTTTGAAAAAATCCACGTTTATGGCCTCAACTGTCCTTTAGTAGTCCTTTTAAGGCCTCAATAGTCCTTTAGAAGTCATTCGAAAAGTATTTTTAAAAATCCACGTTTACGGGCTCAATAGTTCTTGGAAAACTATTTTGAAAAAATCCACGTTTATGGCCTCAACTGTCCTTTAGTAGTCCTTTTAAGGCCTCAATAGTCCTTAAGAAGTCATTCGAAAAGTATTTTTAAAAATCCACGTTTATGGCTTCAATAGTCCTTGGAAAAAATATTTTTAAAAATCCACGTTTATGGCTTCAATAGTCCTTGGAAAAAATATTTTTAAAAATCCACTTTTATGGCTTCAATAGTCCTTGGAAAAAATATTTTTAAAAATCCACGTTTATGGCTTCAATATTCCTTGGAAAAAGTATTTTTAAAAATCCACGTTTATGGCTTCAATAGTCCTTTAGTAGTCCTTGGAAAAAATATTTTTGAAAATCCACGTTTATGGCTTCAATAGTCCTTTAGTAGTCCTTGGAAAAAGTATTTTTAAAAATCCACGTTTATGGCTTCAATAGTCCTTTAGTAGTCCTTGGAAAAAATATTTTTGAAAATCCACGTTTATGGCTTCAATAGTCCTTTAGTAGTCCTTGGAAAAAATATTTTTAAAAATCCACGTTTATGGCCTAAATAGCCCTTCAGTAGTCAGTAGTCAGTTCATATACATGATACTGACTTCAATACTCTTTCAGTAGTCCCTGGGAAAATATAAAAAAATCACCTCAATAGTCCATCAGTAGTCCTTGGAAAAATATTTAAAAAAATCCAATTTTTTGGCCTCTAAGACCTTGGAAGAACATGTTGAAATAATCCATGTTTATGGCTTCAATAGTTCTTGGAAAAAATATGTATAAAAAAATCAAATTATTTTGCCGTTTGTTAATTATTTATTTTGTTTTATTTCAGATTGAATGTCAAGATGTATGGAAAGGTAAGTTGAACTATCAGAGATTTTATTATTGAAAAATTAAGAACTTCGGAAATATGCAAAATACCACATCATACATTATGGGAGGTAATCTTTACTTGCCCTATGATTCCGTTTGGCGCTCCATGTAATTATAATCTTATAAGTTGACCATTCCAATACAAAATATCCCAACAAAAACTATCATTTCTTTATGTTATGACATCTAATTAAATTCCATCCAAAGGGCCCACTTCGCTTGGCACGAAGTAATTTATTGATAAATGCAATTGAAAATGGTCAACAGGACAAATTGTCCTGCTGTATGTGACCTGCATAATACCATTATTATATTGTCATTTACATATTGACGGGCGCAAGTGGACATCTTAGGAATGCCATTAGAATAGAGAAAGAAGGCATTTTCTTCTTGTCATTACAAAAGGACTAAAGGAACTAGGGACGGACGGAAGAAAGCACTTAACACACTCACAGCAATTTTGCATAGATTCCATTATGGTCATGGGTCATAATGAGAATGATGATGTCAAAATCAATTGAATTATTTATTCGTTACAGAACATCAATACATACATATTTATATTTTAACGAGGGTGGTGTTAAAAGTTTGTAAAAGCATTTGATGAAATTTTATATTTGTTTAAAAGTTGGAGTTGGCCTGAAGTATTTGGACAATAAAAGGAGAAAGTTTCTCAGTGGCATTTGAATTCATTGCTCCTTGGCTTCTTGGCATAGCTAAAAGGACAGAAGTGGCTTTTATTTGGAATTTTGTGTTCCGAGAACTTAGGACTACCTATAAGACAATAGAAGTTTGTCAGCGAAGCTGCAGATAGAACCAGATTGTGTGCCCCGCTGTCTTCGCGCTTGTGGTCTTGTTTCCTGGGGCTCGTTACATTTATAAAGACAAGATCATTCTGGTATTCTTTGTTAGTTAACTACTTTACTGAGAACCGCCCGAGAGACAAAGCCTAGCAATTCGGAGAAGCTGCGCCCCTAAAATTGTCCATCGGTTTAGTTCAGTTTTGGCATACTTTTTCCCACATTTCGGCTGGTATCTCCCGAATAAATGCTTCAGCCTTGTCTTCCAATGCGTCGATTGAAGCGGACTTGAGCGGACATGAAAATCTTGAAGCTGTAATATTGCTGATGTTTTGAATATCGTTGGGAAGAATATTCCAAAGACAAACGATACTTGTGAAATCTGTCATTCAGAAATTATTCTACTTCTTTTAAAAGGCATTTCCTTTGCCCCTAATTATTTTCCGCCTTTTTTGAGGTGATGCATAAATATATAAAATTTAGTTCAATTTCGTACTTACTTTAGTGATCTAAATATCAAATGTCAGGATTTTGTCTCTATCCCTTCATCCAATACCGAATATAGTATAGCTTTTTGTACCACATTGATATATATTTCTGAAACCACTCCATTTGTCCAGGCTTGTACTATTGAGTAATTTTCGGACACATGTAGCACATTTCCAAAACCACTTTAATATGATGTAACAGTCCGATTGTGATGTATTGATTGTTTATTGACTCAAAATCTGGTGCGAAGATGGAATATATCGGTCCACTCCTTCTGGTACCTCCCCTACAAAGGGCCAACATTTTTTAATATTCATGAATTTCATAAAGCGCGAAATTAACATCCGATTCCATTCAGATTTGGCACATCTCAATATTTCTATCAACACAAGATCTGTTATAAAGATGGTAGAGGTCGGACCATTCCTTCTGGTACCTCCCCCACAACGAGCCAAAGTTTGGAATAACCAAAATGATTTTAAAATCCGAAACAAACATACGGTTTTCTTCATATTTCACACATCCCATTAATTCTACTCCAACAAGATATGCTGTAAAGATGGGATATCTCGGTCTCCTCCTCCTGGTGCCTCAAAGCGTCAAATTTTTGAATATCCATGAAGCTTATAAAATTCGAAATTAACATTAAATTCCATTCAGGCTTTGCACATCTCAATATTTCCATCATAACAAGATCTGTTATATAGATGATAGAGATCGGTCCACTCCATCAAGTGACTCCCCCACAAAGGGTCAAAGTTTTCAATAACCAAAATTTATTTTAAAATCTGAAATAATCATCTGGTTCTCTTCAAACACATCTCAATACTTCTATTAACACAAGATCTGCTGTAAAGATGGAATATATCGATCTACTCCTTCTAGTGCCCCCACCCACAAAAGGGTCAACATTTTCAATATCCATAAAGCTCATAAAACCCGAAATTAACATTCGATTCCATTCAGTTTTGGCACATCTCAATATTTCCATCAACACAAGATCTGCTGCAAAGATGGTAGAGATTGGATTATTTCTTCTGGTATCTCCCCCCAAAGGGTGGAATTTTTTTCCTGTAACTATATGTTTGTGTTGTACAGCGTAATTTATCGATTCCTATGATGCTTCTTGAGCAGCCTGCAATGCCGGTTGCCTGAATGTTGGACCATTAGGGCTGGACTTCTGAAGCTTTCTACGATCATAAGCTACTGATGCTGCTGTCAATGGGAAGTATGGGCTTACTTTATGTTTTAGAACAGCAACTGCCCGAACATCACAAAGTTTGGCCAGTTTACGGAAGAGATGGTTGGTGAACTCTCTGTAATCCCTCAAATATATAAAGGCTCAAGTTTCGATATCTTGAAATTTTGGGGGAATATATTGGATTTAAAAGGCAGTTTGTTCTTAATTTACAAATTTTGAAACGTCGTTCTACACCCCCTCACCGCCTGCTCCTATCCCGCT
Source organism: Musca domestica (assembly GCF_030504385.1). Taxonomy (NCBI): domain Eukaryota; kingdom Metazoa; phylum Arthropoda; class Insecta; order Diptera; family Muscidae; genus Musca; species Musca domestica. Next base: position 470,263 of record NW_026712380.1, on the reverse strand, counting down.
TCTAGATTATATCTATCGGCTTAAGTTTCGATATCCAGACGTTTGGGAAGCAAAGTTTGCAATCAGAAAGAAGGGGACTACTCTATTTACAATTTTTTGGGATCGACGTCACCCCCTGCTGACACGCTTCCCGTTAACAATGGTTAAAGAGCTGACAACCCACATAAATGTGGAAAAAACTGGAGTACTCTCTACCAGAGACATGTACTCAACATTCCGCATGCCTGTCATACATTTCGCCAAGTAAAACGGAACATTTGTTCCTGTAAATGAGTAATGGTGTTAGGATGTATTGTTCCTAGCCTTTGAAAAAATAAAAATAAAACAAAAACAACAATATAAATATTCCATGAAGAAGAAGAAGAAGCAGAAGTAGGAATTTTCTAATTTACTCCCAAACAACAAATGAAGTGCATTCATTCCTTCAGTCACTACGTCAGTCAGTGAGTCATTCATTCATTCATTCACTCATATCAAAATATACAAAGGCAGGAATTATGCAATGCTGCTGCAACTTCTCGCTGTCTTCCTCTGTCGTCTTGTTATGCGTTTGACATCGTCTGGCGGGAAACAGAGAGCAAAAGGAGTGAATGAAAGAAGATGGAACAGCAACAACAACAGTGCCATGAAATAAGCACTTAGCCATTGTTGTTGGATATTTCTCAAAGGGTGGGTGGTGAATGGCACACCCAACCTCATATTCATCCTTGCATTGTCATTCCAAGGATTGTTGTCATTGCCATAGCAGAGCCAAGCAAATGCCTTCGTTGTCATCGTCGTCGTCGTGGTACTACATCCTCAAGAATGCCGGAATGTTTGCTGTTATTGGCATATTTTAGCTTTTAGCTGTTGGTTATGTCTTCTCTGCCGTTGATGGGTTTTTGGAACGCGAAAGACGGCTTTTAGCCAAGCGATTCTCTGTCATTCGTTCACTGCAGGAAATCTTGAAAATACTTGAAGATTTTTTGTCTTTGGAAAGTGTCTTTTCCTTCGTTCATCTTCTCCATCCTCATCTCATCTACTGGCCGCTGCAGTGCAATATATATTTCCTTCCCCAGAAAGGGGTAGGCGTCATTTATTGGCATTGGACAACATGGATGCTGCCACAGCTATTGCTGCTCCACATGATGATAGCGATTTATCTAATACTTTTATTACATCAAGAGATTTATTTAGTCTTATATGCGAAAATCCATAAAAAGGATAACGTTTTATCAGCCATGCAACCAAAATGCCAATCACGTACATCTCGGAATTGCGGGGTTTTTGTTCGAAACGGGTTATTTGCAAAAATCAATAAAAGAAAGGGGTTAGCGATAAAATGGCGACCATTTGACATTCATGGCTTGGGTGTTTGGTAATAAGAGAATGCCAAAGATCAGCAATAAGGATATAACTCGATATTAAAAGAAAAATAACGCGGCAATTTTGGCGGATTACAGAGGACGTTTTGAGAGAAAATGGAGAGCTACAATCCTAAATTGTACTGAAATGATGTTGAGAAACCAGGAGTGACGACATAAAAGTCTACTTAGGTCTAAGAATACTTCAACACTCTAAATCTAACTTAAATGCCAGGATTCCATAAATTGTGCTATTAGTTGAAGTATATGGAAAAAACCTTCATACTAACTAAAATCAGAGGTTATCTTTATACAAGGTCTGGACCGATATTGATGTATTTTTGCTAATACAATTAGCAAATAATTCGAATTACCAAAATTTGGCCAAATTAAATGGAAAATATAATTAAAACGTAAAATACTTGAAATATGGATTCACATTTATATGGACTATACAAACAATAAACCGATATTGTTCATGATAAAATGGATTGGGACCCATGGTGACTTTTAACGTAATAAAATTTTGTGGTCGACCCCGTATGACCATAGCATTTGCTTACTTTTTATACCCTCAGCCATATGGCTAGAATGGGATACGGTCAAAACGTGCCTAGTCGAAATAACGGTTTTAGACCCTAGGACTCTTTGGACCAAATCCGTTTCAGGATGTCCGTCCGTTCGTCCGTCCGCCTGTCTGGCTGGTGTGCACGACAACTCTCGAAGGCAGAATCCGATTTGGTCCAAACTTGGTGCATCGTAACATTTTTGTCAAACTTAGATCGAGTTCGGAGATGGGCAATATCGGTGCACTCCTCCTAGTACCTCCCTCACAAAAAATCGAAATAACTTGCGAAACAAATCAGCGATTCTTTACAACTTGCTATATCTAAATATTTCTCTCAACCAGAAACCTGAGGTGAATATAGAATATATGATTTCACATAAAATGGGATATAAATGTTCCATTTTCTTGTACTTTGAAATACTTCTGTCGACTATATCTGGTACCTCACGAACGATTTAACATTTTCTAAAAATAATCACATATTTCATATAAAGTGAGGGAAGTTGTCGTCAAAACCTGGCACGTCGCCATATTTACATCATATTTATGTAGATCCGATACGAAATGGACAATATTGGTCCATTTTTTCGAAACCTACTCCTTAGAGAGTCAACAATTTGAATAATCATACCATAAGTCAAAATATATTTAAATAATCGAACATTGGCTAAGGGTATACATCTGTCGAAACCACAATGTGATATTTCTGTATTTTAGATTTTTTGGGAGAGATATGAGATTTTCTTGGATGATTTTTTGAAACCCTCAGGTTGGTATTCGTGGATTTTAAAGGGTGTGAAATGGTTTCTTTGAATAAAAGACATGGAGGGTCTTCAATGTGAAGAATACTTGCAGAATGTTTTCCATGTGTAGAACACTTGCAGGTGATGATTACTTGTAGAGAATATTACAGAAAGAGGGGTTCTGATCCTTTCTGTATGATAGTTTTTATACCCTCATCCAAATGGCTTTGATGCGTCAAAAATGTGCCGGAGTAACAGCTCTAAAAGCATGTTCTATTTGAACGAAATCTGTTCCTTACAAATGATGTTGATATAGATTTTGTAATATTTTCTGACATTGTTTATTTTTTCATATTTTTTATCGCATGCGATTTTTTCAATTTGACTTATAATATTGAAGTGTATATTTTGTAATATTTTTGCACTTTACAACACAGGTTGGGGTTATTATTTATATACAGATTGCAATTATCGTTCGATCCTCACGAAATTTTTGACAAAGGTAGGGTTAGGCTCAGAAGGCTAAGTCTATTGTTTTCAAAGATGTCCGCAATATATTTAGGGGTTGAAATGGACCAGCAACTCAAAATATTTCTGATTTTGCAGCTGTTATAAAGGTCACAAATAGAAACCAGAGGACACGAAATCTCGCATAAAGTTAGAGTTTAGGACAGCGGGTACAACGGACCACTAATTTTGTGTGAAAAAATACCAGCATTACTTACAGGATATATCCGAAATACACAAAAGGCGAACTTCTGGCTTTTTTATGCTGATTTCGTTGACGAATATAGCCAAATATCGTAGCCAAGCAAATCATATAGATGAGTCTAAATTTGGAGATACAGAGGGGCTTCTTGCTTTTGGAGATGATTGCATAATATTTAGGGGTTCAAATGAACCAAAAACAGAAAAAAAAATCCTGATCACACAATTGAAGCCAATCGACCCGCCTGAGAAGATAGTTAAGGACAGGGAAGAATTCTGGCATTTTTAATGACCATTGGATTATATTTAGCCGTAAAATGGACCACAAAAACTAACAGCACGACGGAGTGCGTAAATATTGGGAAAATGTCTCTGGTCAAAATGCTAAGGGTAATATCGGGCAGTGCTCCGTGACATAATTTCAAAAGCGAAATCTTCTAGAATGGATTTGGACATGATGGGTCTTCTCACATATTGTAGTGTTGTACGGTATCACATGGTCGGCCCCGTAAGCATTTCCTTACTTGTTTAAATTAGCTTTATGCCAGACAAGAAAATGGAAGAAGTAGGTCCACACTATAGTTGTCAAATTTTTGATTATTTCAATCAACTAATGTAAATAACGTGTGCATGTGGGACATATCGGCCCACTCCTTCCGAGACATCACCACAAGGGGTTAACATTTTGATGAATAATTACTCACCTATAATTTGAAATAAACGCTCGATTTTCCAGAAACTTTCTATTAAAATTATATGAGGTGTGAAAATGGGATGCATCGATCCACTATTTCTGGTTCATTCGTACCCGACGAAAATTAATATTCTTGGTTCACTTCTTCGGTACCTCCCCCACAATGCATTGGCTAAGGAAATACATCTGTCTGAAAACTGCCGACTGGTATAGCAAAGTGTGTTTTTATAAGAGCTAGCTGTTTTGAAATTTAAATAAAACACATGCCAAATTATAAAATGGACCACCACTACTATTTTGCACAAAGGTCAATGTGGATGTAAAATTTTCGACCATCTTTTCAAGAATTTTAAGGCGTATTTCAGCAACGACACGTTGAATATTGGTTTCCGAAGCGACAATCATTGCTGTTTATCCACGTAAACCAATGACTTCAGGTCTCCCCGAAAAAAATAATCGAGTGGCGTCAAATCACACGAATGCAGAGGTAAATTCAACGGGAAATTTCTCAAAATAATGTTGTTGTTGAAATGATCTTTCAATAAGTCCATTGTTTTGCCCACAGCCTGACCAGTGGCACCTTCCTATTTAAACCACATTTCGTTAACATCCATATCAGGAAGTTTTGATACCAAAAATTCTTTGATCTTGATTCCGTATCGATTTCCACTCACGGTGACGCGTTACCTTCCTTCCTAATTTTTAAAGAAATAAGGGCCGAATCAAGTTTTGATACAGTCCTCATATAACTATACCTCCTGAGTTTAGGTATTTGATGATTTGTGTCAAATTTGGTATTCGAAGTTCGTAATGACAAAAAGTAGAATTCTTACACAACTACCCCATATATCGACACCTGACTTGTAATCTGTATTTCGATAAATTTAGAAATTATATTCAAGGAATTATTTGAAAGTTGGAACGTAATTTTTGACAATAGGTACTATCTTCTTTGATAAAAAACTTATGGACACAGGTCCACATTTTTATATAGACCCCATATAACATAGTTAGGTGATGTTCGATATTTTGATGAGTCACATTTTTCGACTGATTTTTTTCAAATTTGATATTTAGATTTCGTAATTGGTATCACTTCCTATTACAAAAAATGCCTATACAGAATCTCATATATCCTCCATATATTGGCACCTTCCCACATCTTGTATTTGACGGATTAAAAAAAGCCACATTTGGAAAAAATACTTCAAAATTGGTATTTGTATTTCGCAATAGCCACAGCCATCTGTAGCAGATTATTGTAAATAGAGGTTCACGTTTTCGTTTGGCACCACTTAAAGCGTATCACCCAATAATCAGGATTTCAATAATTTTATTGGAATTTTGTCAGGAACTTGAAAATGGTGGTTTGAATTAACATTTCTAATATGTCGAACTTAGCTGCTTTGTTACTTGTTTTAAATATATTAATTGCTTTTCGTACACCCAATATCAATAGATTTGCGTAACAACAATCTGACATATATGTATTTGTTCTTGAGATATTATCAATTTGTTTGCATATCAGCAAAATATTTTGACCACAACACTTGTGATAGATTATTATGTTATATAAAATAATGTCATCATTATCCTTTTCTTTTATTATTTAGTTCAAGCACTTAAATGACCATTCAAATCCATGCAGAACAATGTCCCCAACAAGTGATGTCATTTTGATGGTCACACAAGGATAAAAGAGAGAGGAAAAAATGCCATTGTAGATTTATAGTTTTTTTTTTCTCTTCAAATATACATATGTATCTATGTGTTGTTCATGGATATTTAAATACAAATAAATCGAATATTTATCTTTTGGTAAATGGAAGTATATCGAAGGAAGTGCATCTATCCCCTTGCAACGTTATCTCCACACCGATATATTTTCGCAGCTTGTTACCTGTGGAAAATTCCTATTTTGAATTTTTTTTTTTTGAAAAAAAAAAAAACTACAAATCCTATCATGAGGTCGAAGCAAACATTAAAACATAACATAACACAGGTATTCCCATACGAATGTGTGCTAAGCATGTCATTTCGTTGTTAGCAAATACTCACACAAGGCATACAGTGGAGTCTGGATTTAAAGAGCATTTTTTCATGAAAACTATTTTTAACATAACCTTACTCTTTGTTTCTAAAGTAAGTCCTTTACAAGGATAAACTTTTCCTCTGATAAGTCGATATGTCTGAGGTTCCACTGTTCCCATTTTAACCAGTTGTTAAATTTGTCATAGACATTCCATGCTGTTGTGATTCAATTGCATAGTAATGAAATTTCCTCTGTATGTGTCTTGTTGAGATTTATAGAAAATACGATAAAGGCAGAGATTTTTTCCCTCGAACAATCACAGATAGACAGTTGGATGGAAGGTGGCAGAGTGAGGCAGTTGACAGCAGGAATTGAAATATTTTGCTAGTTTAGAAAATTCTATTAACCCAATTTGGAAATGTTGTCATTGCCGGTAGGTTATGAATGTTTGAATAAATTGAAACTATGAATAAAATTGTAGTTAACGAAAAAAAAAACACACACACATAGAAACAGAAATCCAATTATGCTGTCGGGAATTCGAAATGGATTTGAAATAGTACTTGGATGTTGAATGTCAAAATGTGAAGAGAACAAAGTCGGATATATATAAAAGACAGAAGTGAAGCCTGTACGACTGTAAATTGTCCTTTGCGACTTATATGAAATCGGATGGAATATATATAGGGTATAGATTTATGAACTTATTTTATTAGACAGCTGTACCAAATATCCACGACTGCATATTAAGGCCTTGTGGGATATTACACTATGCAACATAAAAATAATTTGAGAAAAACTGAAAATAATGAAAGTGTATAGAAAGATTTCGGATTTTGAAAGTCTATACTGCAAAGTAGCCAAAATAAAGGTGGTAGGAAAACTTTTTCCGATTTTTTTTAATTTTCCTTATAATTCTTGCTTGGTAGCCATATAGTGTATTCGGTAATGTAACTGACAACAGTACTAGGATCATTTTGGATCATTTGGTCTTTTTTTTTTTCAAAATATAGTCAAAACCCCTTTAAGCGAGATTGTACCAAGTCAAAATATTCTACAAAATTAAATTAAATAACTGACTGAGAATCAACGCCCAGACAAAACGGCTGCAGCTATTTTAAACGAGGGTCCGTCTTGGTGGGTTGGTGTGTGAAAAGGCTAAGTTTATAGAAATTGTTACTACTGATACTGAATAGATATGAAAAATACTAGAATGCACTAAAAAATGAATACTTTGTATTGGAGACATGCAATGAGAATTCTAAAATTCTGAATTTTGGAATGAGAGTCACTGATGAAATGCAGGATAGATGTATCACAAGGTTCTTGAAAATTCGAACTTTGAGGTTACGAAAAGTTCTAACATGGTACTAAACTGCTAAAATGGTACCATTTCTTATTATGTGAACGGATAGGGCTAAAAACTTGAAATTGTGTATGAGAATCAAGGTTGGAAAATAAGTTTGTTAAATTTGGAACAGTTAGAGCTAGAATCTTGAGATTTTGTTATGAGATTACTGTTGGTGGTAGGTTAGTGATAAATAAGTGGTTTTGAAATATATACTACAAGTGCACAGAAAGTACTAAATAGTACTATATTTGTTACAATATGGTATTGGGTGAGCAAATAGTGCTTGAAATCTGAAATTTGATATTAGGATCGCTGTTTATATATAGCTGAAGATGTGGAAGTGGTTTTGGAAAAGCGTACTATAATAGTACGAAAAGTACTAAATAGTACCATATTTGGTATTGGGTGAAGGAATGGAGATAAAATTCTGAAATTTGATATTTAGATTGGTATGTATATGGTATATGGTATCTGTGTTTATGATTTGGCGGTGGTTTGAAAATGCGTCCAATATTTGTACGGAAAGTACTAAATGGTATGAAATTTGCCATTGTGTGAAGGAATAGGGCTGAAATCCTTAAAATTTGATTTTGTGTACTGAATGGTACAATATTTGATATTAGGTAAAGGAATATAGATAAAATTCTGAAATTTCATATTTAGATTGCTAATGTGTATCTGTGTTTGAGATTTGGCAGTAATTTGGAACTGCGTCCTATATTTGTACGAAAAGTACTGAACGGTACTAAATTTAGTGTTGAGTGAAGTGATAGGGCTGGAATTCTAAAATTTGATGTGGATGTCATTGTTTGTGTCTGTGGTTAGGAGAAAAGCTGGTTTTGACAAGGGATGTTATATTTTTACTTCTTGGTACTGAATTTGGCAATGGGGAAATTACAGAGCTGAAATACTAAAATTTAATATTAAGGTCACTGTTGCTATCTGAGGCCGAGATATGGAAATTGTTTTGAATATGCGTACATATCTAAATAGTTTAAAATTTGGTATTGACTGAGGGAGTAGAGCTGAAATAATCAAATTTGATATGGATGCCACTGTTGGTGACTGTGGTTGAGAGAAAGAGGTAGTTTTGGAAATTCGTACAATGAACGTATGAAAAGTGCAAAATGCCACCAAATGTTCCATTGGGTGTTGGAATAGAGATGGAATTCTGAAATTTTGTATCGAGGTCACTGTTGGTGTCTTGGGGGGAGAGAATGAGGAGGTTTTGGATGTGTGTTGGATCTTAGGATGGGGTTGGAATTCTTGAATTTGATATGAAAGCCACTTTTGGCATACATGGTGAGATGAAAAAACTGCAACCAACTTCAGACTGTTGTCATTTCTAAGCCACTCGTCCGACAGCTGTTAAAATTATTCAAGTAATCATTTTGGTCAGAATTTTCCAGAAAAAAAGTTATTCGTGATGGAATTCAAACGTGATAGTGCGATTTCTTTATATTTGGCTGGATAACCACAAGTGGCTATCGTTAGAGCACTCCAGCATTTAAATGTGAATAAATCTTTTGTGTCTCGCTCGTTACCATGATACTGGTGGTCCTAAATATTAAAAAACATTCTATGGTTGAAGGCGAACTTCATGTTAATTTATGCAAAATTCTCCTATAAATCACCATTTTAGAAAATTGACGTCAAAAGCTAAAATATTCTTCATCAAATTTCACTATAAGCTACCGAAGAAATGAAGTCTCTACATCCACTATATATCAAGAAAATATTTGCATCAATTTTACCAAAAAAAAATTAAAAATATTTCCTAATTATACCCTACACCACAAGGTGGTCAGGGTATTATGTCTTTGTGCATTTGTTTGTAACAGGCAAAAGGAAACGAGATAGACCCATAGTTCCTTTTGATGATCGCATAGAATCACATTCTGAGTCGATTTATGCATGTCCGTCCGTCTGTCCGTCTGTCCATGTATTCTTGTGAACAAAATGCAGGTCGCATTTATTATCCGATTGAGATGAAATTTTAGCAAACAACATTTGTTTGGCCCAAGGACGAACCCTATTGAAATTGGAGATAATCGGTAAAAATTTAGATATAGCTCCCATATATATCTTCGTCCGATTTGCCTTTTATTGAGCACCAAACGTGTAATATCAGCCCGAATAGTATGGAATTTTGCACATACAACCAAATTAGGCCTGAAAATAAGTATGACAAATTTTATTATTATTTCAGATATAGCTATAGCTCCCATATATATTGTTCATCCGATTTGTTATTTTTGTCCTTCGCAACCGTAATATGCACTCTGTAACAACAATATTTGGGGAAACATATCAAATGCAGCTCAGAAATACCTTTGCTAAATTTTATCGAAATCGGTTCAGATTTGGATATAGCTCCCATACATAACTTCGTCCGATTTACCATTTATTGTGCACCAAACGTCTAATATTTGTCCAAATGGGATAGACATACGACCGAATTTAGTCTAGGAGGTAGTATGCCAAATTTGGTGAAGATCGGTTTAGATATAGTTATAGCTCCCATATATATTGTTCATCCGATTTATTGTATTTGTTACCCACAGCCGTAAAATGCACTCCGTAACAACGATATTCAAGGAAATATATCAAATACAGCTCAGAAATATCTTTGTCAAATTATATCGAGATCGGTTCAGATTTGGATATAGCTACCATATATATTTTTATCCGATATTAAATTATTTGTGTACCAAATGGGCAACACATGTCCGAATTTAAAAGATACAAATGCTTCGGCATATTTAGTCCTTTGAACTTTAAATTATAATTGTAATCATAGCTTGTATGATTGAATTCTCCCATAAAAACTTTTAATTGTTATGCGGAGCTCTACTAAATTAGCAAAGTGGTGTAGGGTAACATAAAGTCGGCCTCGCCCGACTTTAAGACTTTTTTATTGTTTTTTTTTTATTAATTTTTCCTCGGACTTTTTTTCGAGTTGATGCCTGCAAGTAATGCAAAATTTCGTTTTAGGCGGAAGGTGTCAAAGGAAGAATTATTCTAATTATTATTTCACTATAAATCTCAAAATAAACCATAAATCTAGGCATAATAGTTTTAATACAAATTACAATCGAATTTCATCTACTAAAATGATGTGCTCGCTTTTAATGCTATTAAATTAATACGTTTCCAATTCAAGTCAAAATCTCTCTTAATTTTTCAGTTTTTGAGAAAAGTGTTAGAGGAAGAAATGTTCAAGATTAAATTTCATTGTGAGTCCCAGAACAAAAGAAATTTGTATATTCAAAATGTACCATAGAAAAATATCATAAATTTCGGTTTTAAAGTGCCTTTTTTATTTTAATTTTCGACACATTTAACACTATTTCCAAATAACCTGCACATGTTCTTATAATGCACGGTCTAATAGCCATCTGGGCATTTGCTCAGAGTATTTTTTTGGCCCAAAGCTTTTTCCCCACACCATCCAATATAACTTTAAAAGATAAATGTTGTGTCCCAACAAAATATAGCCTTAATTCTTGTTATTATGTTTTCCCTCCTCTCACCCTCAATTAGTTTTATAGTTGCATTAACAATTTATAGCCTACCAGTTGCCTTTTCACCTATTTTTCCAGTCCGAATGGCAAATAATCCTAAATAAGAAGAAAAGTCATAATTCACATCTGCCCGATGTCCTTCTGTTTGTTTGCATAAATTATTGCCTGATTATGTTTTCTCATGACATTTTTCAAATTGCTTTTGCAAAGGATTTCAAGAAATCTCTCGCTTTGCTCTATGGAGCTTCTGACAGCCGCATAAAATGTGGATTAAATTCGAAGAAGAAGAAAAAGAAGAATTAAGGAATTTGTCCCTAATCAACAGCAATGATGTGACACTTTACATTTGACAGGTGGGACAGTGTACACATCAAATGTGTCATGTTTTAAAAAAGGGAACATTTTGGATATGCTGCAAGGAGGGTTTTTACAGGGAACTCAATGTTAATGGTACAAATGGAGAAAATTTCTTAACTTTTATAAAATCTACGATTTAAAAATATATTGCTGAGATAAGGCAAATCGGCCGGCTGATGACTCCAAAATAGCGAAAATCAGAACGTAGGGTTCTCTAAAAAATGGACAATATTTAGAAGAAAAAAATTAGATAGCGATTTATAAAAAAACAAGTAAGCAATTGCTATAGCCGTGCGAGGCCTGATACCCTAAAACACTATAATATCTTAGAGGTTCGCTTACGTTCAAATTCATTTTGTCAGATTTCGTTTTCGAAATAATGCCATCCAGGTTCGCACAAATGTTATGTGATTTTTTTGAGCGGGAATAACTTTCCCTATATATACGTTCTCTATCGTGCTGATTGGCATTCGAAACAATTGCACACAAAAGGTGTGGTCCATTTTACAGCTAAATATTTTCCAATGATTATCCAAAATGCTGGACCTCTGCCTTGCCCCTAACTCTCCTCATGCAAAATTCCTTGTCGATTTGTTTTAAATTGTGAGCTATAGAGCGACCGCAAGATCAGTAAAATTTAATTTTTTGGCACACTTAAACCTATAAATGTACATGTTTTAAAACAATAGGCTTCAGTTTTGACCCAAACTCTGTGCAATATTTCATAAGAATCAGACGATAATTGCAATCTGTATATAATACCCTGAACACATACTGGGCGAGATGATAAAAATGCAACCAATTTCAGACTGCTGCCATTTCTAAGCCACTCGTCCGACAGCTGTTAAAATTATTACAGTGACAGCTTATTATATTGTTTACAAGCGTACAAAATCATTTTGTTGAGAATTTTCCTGACAAAAAGTAATTCGTGATGGAATTCAAGCGTGATATTGTGATTTCTTTTTATTTGACTGGAAAACCACAAGTGGCCATCGTTAGATCACTCCAGCATTTCAATGTAAATAAATCTTTTGTGTCTCATTCTATCGCTCGTTACCGTGATACTGGTAGCGTAGCCCGACGTCAAGGAAGTGGCCGGAAGAAAACAGCAACATCAGCAGAAATGGTTCGAAAAGTAAAAAAGCGACTTGATCGAAAGCCGCGTCGCAGTGGCCGAAAAATGGCTCGTGAGCTGAACATATCGTAATATTCCATTTGGCAAATATTGAAAAATGAGCTGGGGGTAAAGCCATTGAAATTTCAAAAAGTGCAAAAACTTACACCGCAACAGAAAGAAAATAGACTCAAAAGAGCTAAAGCGGCGCTTCGCTTGGCCGAAAGTGGTGAACTGCCGAATTTGGTTTTCTCCGTCTCCGATGAGAAAACATTTGTTGTCCAGCAGTTTGTAAACAAACAAAATTAACGTGTTTACTTGCCAAAGAGTCAGCTGAAAATGTGCACCTTCGGTTGTACACCAGAACTCAAGCGCCGGCCATGGTGATGGTGTGGGCCGCCATAACAGCCGATGGTCACTCTCTGCTCGTATTAATCGACCGTGGCATTAGAATGAATGCCGAATATTATCGCGAAAATGTTCTGGAGGGCGTATTAAAGCCTTGGGCACGCAAACATTTTGGCCGCAGACCTTGGAAATTCCAACAGGACTTAGCACCATCGCACTCAGCACGCGCCACCCAAGAGTGGTTACAAAATGTGGTTTCTCGCTTTATTTCCAGCGCACAAACCCAAAATCTCCGGATATTGTGTCATGAGTATTTTGGAAAGCAATGTTGGCACAAAAAAATGCCAAAGTGTCGATCACCTTAAGCAAGCGCTTCGCAGGGAATGGGCCAAAATACCGCAGAACAACATTCGGGCAGGGTGTGACGGTTTCATTGTCCGTTTGAAGGCCATAATTCGTGCCAAAGATGACCAATTCGAACAAATCTAAATTTATTCTAAAATTTGATGCTATTTCCGATATTTTTTGCTTTCATTCAATAAAATTTAAAAAAAAAAATAATTATGGCGTTGGACTTTGTTGCAGTTGTTTTTTATCTCACCCTGTAATGTTGCAGAGTGTTAAAATTAACTTTACAAAAAAAAAAAAAAAATGACAAAAATTAAAAAAATGTAACAGAAAATATTCAGTTTTTTATCTCGATTTCCTTAGATTTTATCTTTTTCAGGCAAGAGGCCATTTCAAATTTGTAAGAATTGTAAAAAATCAGCTCAGCGCTTATAGGCTTATTAGCGAAATATTTAAGATCAATTTCATTTACATATATATTGTACCTAATTTTCTATATATCATAAATTTTGGATATTACCGTCGATATAATGTTCAAAAGTTACCTTTTCGTGTGTTTCTGGTTTCGCCAGGATTAAAGATATTAGCGGTTAATTAAAAATTTTCATATTTTCTAACATAAAAGTTAGTGTCTTTTCCACCTGCTACATGTTGTCCAATGACCGTCCAAATTGGTAGGCTTCTGCCCAGCTAAACTTTAGCTCCATGCTAAATTTTGCGTCGATTGTTCTATAGTTGTGGCCTGTAGAGCAACTGCAAAATCATTATAAATTTTTGTTTTTGGTCCATTTCAATCCCTAAATATTTTTTGATTATCTCCAAAAACAATAGGCTTTAATTCTGATTCTAACCCCACCTCCATTTTCAATTTTGTGATGATCGGGTCATAATTGCGCCGGATTACAAATTAAAATAGACAGACGGATGGACGAACATACATAGCTAGATCGAGATAGAAAGATCGATTTATAGTTTCCTGGATGGGGACCAATATTTCGAGGTGTTACATAATTTTTGGCCCAATCAAACTAAAAATACCCTCCAAAAACTTAGTGTTGTGGGGTATAAAAATAATCAAAAATATTTGCCTTTCCGTCCTGAAGAAAATCGCTAAAAAACAGCTATTGGTCTGATAATTGCTGATTTTAGAATTATATAAATATTTAATTTTCAATATCACTGCAACCCACTGAAACCAAAAACATTTAATTAAATTCATAACATATCCCATTTAATTCGCACACTCACACAAACACATTCCAGCGAACACACACTAATGATAATGAATTTATTTAATGTTTTTACGGTTTCTAAATAAATCCATTACTGTGAATACATTTCCAGTTCAATAAACACAATGATAACGGGTGTGTGTGTGAAGTGAAGAAAATGAAACACACCACCCCGCTCCTCTCTGCCTCGCTTTATGTTATTATATTGTGGAGTTTTCCTTGAACTCAATTTACACTGGATGTTGTCCTCCATAATATTCTCTCAATGTGGGAGTTGAATTGAATTCATCGAAGAGTGAATAAACTTGCAGAGGACATGTTAATGTCAATGATGTAAATGATGAAAAGATAAATCGAAATATGCGTGTGAGTGTTTAAATACATTGAATTTGAGCAAAAAAAAAAAAGGAAAAAAATGTGCTGAAGTTAAAAAAAAAACCTTGTATTTTGAATATAATCAAAAAGATTACATCGATGTGGGGTATGAATTTGCCGAATAAAATCAATATATAATAATTATTTTTTATGTATTCTTTTGGAATTTAATCATCTAAATAATCAAAAAGATTATATCGTTGTGAGATATGAATTTGTTGAAAAAATCAATAGTAATTATTTTTTATGCATTATTACGGAATTTAATCATCTAAATTTTTCTTTGAGTGTAACGATTAGTGCGTGTTTTTGTATGACTTCATTGCTGTATTAGTATGGCATTAAATGGTGTTTGCATGTGTTGGTAATCAATAAATGTAATTATTATCATTGCCGTCATAAATCCATGGAGTAACACACAACCACAGTCACGCACACACACACACGTATATAAAATGCTATTAAACAAATAAACCCCAAAGAAATGTCTCCACACGTACCGTATGGCGTATGATTAACAAACAAGCATGTTCACATTAATCATACGCCATCATGCAAATAATGTGGTACAGAATGCAGATGAGCAATTTTAGATGAAGAGAGAGAGAGAGAGAGAGGTGTAGATATTCTTATTCTAATTTATTTGCATGTAGGTGTGTTCTAAAATCAGGGATGGGAATTTTAGATGTATCTTTAGATGAAATCACAATCTGGGGATTTGGAGTAGATCCAGGGATGCCCATTCATCCGCTTTTATATAATCGTCATCAAATCTAGATAACGTTCGAAAAATTAAAGCGTGTTCCTTTTGACACAAAACTCTCATATATTTCATAACTAGTAAGGAAAATTCAAAAGTCGAACGGGCCGACTATATGATACCATACAACACTATGCATATTTAGTAAAGCTCCCGTAACAAAATAATTTACTTGAAGTAGATCATACCACCTATCAACATTTGGCTTTGGAGCAATTATAATTTGGTTACAGAGGGAACTAATACAGGATGAGATAAAAAATGCATCAAAGTCAAACGCCATAATTTTTATTTATTTTTTTTAATTTTACTGAATGAAGGCAAAAAATTTGGAAATAGCATTTAATTTTAGAATAATTTTCGATTTGTTCGAATTGGTCACCTTGGGCATGAATTATGGCCTTCAAACGGCCAATGAAACCGTCACACGCTGCCCGAATGTTGCTCTGCGGTATTTTGGCAAAGCGCTTGCTTGAGGTGATCGACATTTTGGTAGTTTTTAGTGCCAACCTTGTTTTCCAAAATACTCCAGATACAATAGTCCAACGGATTGGTATCCGGAGATTTTGGTGACCATTGGTGGACCATTTTGGTGGAATTGAAGCGAGGAACCACATTTTTTGGCGCGTGCTGAGTGCGATGGTGCTGAGTCCTGTTGGAATGTCTTAGGTCTGCAGAAAAAATGTTTGCGTGCCCAAGGCTTTAATACACCCTTCAGAATATTTTCGCGATAATATTCGGCATTTATTCTGATGCCACGGTAGATTAATACAAGCGGCCGCCGCTTGAGTTCTGGTGGCCAACCGAAGGTGCATATTTTCAACTGACCTATCTGGCAAGCAAACACGATCTTTTGTTCGTTTACAAACTGCTAGACAACGAATATTTTCTCATCGGAGAAAACCAAATTCGGCAGTTCACCACTTTCGGCCAAGCGAAGCAACTCTTTAGCTCTTTGAGTCTATTTTCTCTCTGTTGCTGTGTATGTTCTTGCACTTTTTAGAATTTCAATGGCTATACCCCGAGCTCATTTTTCAATATTTGCCGAATGGAATATTGCGATATGTTCAGCTCACCAGCCATTTTTTCGGCCACTGCGACGCTGGTTTCGATCAAGTCGCTTCTTTACTTTTCGAACGATTTCTGCTGATGTTGCTCTTTTCTTCCGTGCACTTCCATAACGTCGGGCTACACTACCAGTATCACTTTAACGAGCGATGGTACGAAACACAAAAGATTTATTTACATTTAAATGTTGGAGTGCTCTAACGCTAGCCTCTTGTGGTTTTCCAGCCAAATATAAAGAAATCATACTATCACGCTCGAATTCCATCACGAATAACTTTTTCGTCTGGAGAATTCTCACCAAAATGCTTTAGTACGCTTGTAAACAAGATAATGAGCTGTCACTGGAATAATTTTAACAGCTGTTGGACGAGTTGCTTAAAAATGACAGCAGTCTGAAATTGGTTGCAGTTTTTTCATCTCACCCTACATATGGGAGCTATATCTAAATCTAATTCCATCACCACCAATTTCAACAGGGTTCGTCCTTTGGACAAACAAATATTGGTTGGAAAATTTCATCTCAGTCGGCTAATAAGTGCGACCTGCATTTTGTTCACAAGAATACATGGACAGGCGGACGGACGGACTGACATGCATAAATCGACTCAGAAAGTGATTCTTTGAAGATCCTCAAAAGTTAATGAGGGTCTATTAACAAAGTACATCTAATGTAAATGGCACGTGTATCGGCGTATTGAAAGTTACCATCGCAAAGTAACCTAAAACATTGGGGAAAGTTCCCCCCTACCCCTCAGCCATATGGATATATATTATTTGATACAGTCAAAACTTGCCTCATCGAAATAACAGTTTTTGGCCATTTGCGGCCGATCTAGCTATGTTTGTCCATCTGTCTGTCTGGCTGGTGCGTACGATAACTCTCGAATGGAGTATCCGGTTTGGTTCAAACTTGGTACATCGTAATATTATTATTAAACTTAGATCGAGTTCTGAGATGGGCAATATAGGTACACTCCTTTTGGTTTCTCTCCCACAAAAGTTCAAAATTTTCAAAAAAATATTTTCCTGCACAGAAATAGGAAGGATAATACGATTATGCTCCAACCTTGCGAATCCTAATATTTGCATCAGTGCCATAAATATCTCCCTCTTAAAGGGTCAAATTTTTTAAAAATTGTATCTCCTATCAAATGTGATAGAGTCCGATTGTCTTTAAACTACACACATCACGAACTGATACTTTGCAGCAGAAGCAGCTATGTCGAACGTAGGACAACTGAATGTTTCGATCAATTTATTAATTATTTTAATTTATATTTTAAATGTTAGATTGTAACACCGACACAACGAACATTAGCCCATCTACAAATACTAATATTTACCGAGATTAAAATTATTTTGTGATCCTTCAAATGAATACTACAGGAGTATGCAGAATTTACGTCAATCAGAGTTTGGTGGTCTTTATTGACGCCATCAATTCAAAAGAATATAGAAAAAGAAAAAAAAAAAAAACAAACAATGTAAAACACAAATTTACATTCCGTTTTTTTTGTGAAACATAAAAAAATTCCCACCAATGGGTAGAATATAATCATCATGTCTCATAACCACCACTACACCACGTGCATTCAAATATTTCATATTCCATAACAGCAGATGAGTTGGGCCACGATTGGGGAAGCGGGATGCCTTAAAGGATTTTCCCATATAATTCCAAACCAATTCATGCTGAGCACGAACTCCTGGGTGGTAGTTGTGGCACTGCTGATGTCGATGTGGTTAAACTACGTCATTCGGTGGAATATTTTTCAAATGAATTGCTGTGTGGAATTTAGTGGATTTCTAACAAAAAATGGGGGGAGAGGAGGGGGGGGGGCTTTTGAGAATTTTTGTTAAATAATCAAATTTTTGGAATTGTTTTCAATTTACGAAGGGTTGGGAAAATGAATAAAATTATTGAAATAATAATGATTTCCAATGAATAAATAATTAACATTAACAAAAAACTACGATTTTTGGTTTTAGAACTAATTAAAAATTGTTTCAAAAATTATAATTTTTGCCCAGGAAACCTTTGCAATGTTTTTAAGAATATCATAAATTGTGAACAGGAAAATTTAAACATTTCTTCAAAAATGCATGAGTTTTTACCAGTAGATCTCAAAAATTTATAGAAAAAATCCCCGTTTTGCGGTGAGAAGGCTCTGTTCCTTGACGCTTTCGACTAATAAATAAAATGTAGACGATTCTAGGTCAAGAAATACTTAAAAATATTAAAAATAACAAAGATTCCTGATTATTAAGTTTTGATAAAAAAAAATATCCGTAAAAAATCTACGGCTCTAGGTTAAACACTTATTTGAAAATGTTAAAAATTTTTATAATTCCTGCTAAGGAAACATTAAAAAAATATTCATGGCCACGAAGTTAAGGTTCATGAATTATATTTTAGAAATCCATGAATTATTTAAAGAAGGTCCTTGGAAATAAGGTCTTGAAAGAAATTTTAAAAAATCCACGATTTGCGAGAACAATTATCTAAAAATATGTGTGAAAAAATCTACGATTGATAGATAGGAGGAGGTTATTGAAAATTGAATTGAAAATTTAATTAACCTCATGTGTTTTAAAAATCCCCGGATTGTTAGAGGATGGTCCTTGAAATAAATTAAAAAAAACAACCATGACCAAACGTTTTGAAAATCAAAATATCTATAATTCCAAAAAGTACTTAAAAATATTTAACAAAAATCCTTTATTTCTGGTCAGAAGGTCATTGGAAAATATTTTTAATTCAAAATATTTGATCAGAATGTCCATTAAACTGGGGCAGTACGTCTATGAGGAATATTAAAAAAAAACACAATATTTAGGTTTTGAAAAATCATGTTTTGTGACCAGAAGATCCTTGACTTTTTTTTTTAAATAAAAAATTAATTTTTAATCCTTAAAAGAGATTTAAAACAGGGACACAATTCTTGAATATTCCTTGAAAATATTAAAAAGAATTCCACGATATGTTGAAAGAAGATCCATGATTTGTGATCCGAAGGTCCTTTAAAAATATTTTTTAAAAAATATACGATTTATGTTCAGGAGAAATGCACGATAACTGGAAAAATATTTCAACTAAAATCCATCCAAAATTTAAACCAAATCCAAAAATTCTTGGAAAAATATGAAAAAATACACGATTTGTCATTAAATCCAAAGGGTCTTAAAAATAGTCAATTATAATCGAAGTTTTTGGTCGAAAAGTCATTTGGAAAATATTTAAAAAATCCATAATATGAAACACTTAAAAATTTAGTATTTGAGAAGAAAGGATCATGTTTAAAAATCCCTTTTTAGGAAAATAACTTCTTTGAAAGGTATTAAAAAATCCCTAAATTGTGAAAAGAAGATCCTCGGACTTTGGAAGAAACCAGGACTTCAAGGATGAAGTAATCAACTCTTTGGTTAAAAAATATCAACTCTATGAGTCGGGAAGTGCTTGCTAAATATTACAAAAATCTAAGCAATTTATGACCTAAAGTACTCTAAAAATATTAGCAGAATTTTATGATTTTTGGAAAGGAAGAATTTGACAAATATTTTAAGAATCTACACTTCTGGGCCAATATATTTTCTAAATTTTCTTTTATACCCTCCATTCCTCCATTTGTCATTCCGTTTGTAACACCTTAGACCCCACAAAGTATATATATTCTTGATCAGGATGAAATTTTATGTCGATTTAGCGATGTCCGTCCGTCTGTCCGTCTATCCGTCTGTGGAAATCACTCTAGCTTCCGAACGAATTGAAGTAGATTGATAAAATTTTGCTCAAATGTATACTATGTCTGCAGGACTCTTGGTATTGAAAATGGGCCATGTAGGTCCACGTTTTGGTATAGCCCCATATAACGGTATCTACCGATATTCGGTATTTTGATGATTTTAGCGTATTTATTCACCGGAATTGTTTCAAATTTTTTATTTGAAGTTCGCAATGGATACTACAGCCTAAGGCAGAAAATTGTCTGTGCAGGTCCACGTCTTCGTAGAGCCCCCATATAACGGTACCTCCGATATTCGGTATTTTAATGATTTTATGGACAATTTTTCACCAGAATAGTTTCAAATCTGGTATTTGAAGTTCGTAATGGATACTAAAGCCTATGGCAGAGAATTATTTGTGCAGGTCCACGTCTTCGGTACCTCCCGATATTCGGTATTTTGATGATTATAACGAATTTATTCACCGGAATCGTCTCAAATTTGGTATTTGAAGTTCGTAATGGATACTACAGCTTAAGACAGAAAATTGTCTGTGCAGGTCCACGTCTTCGTATAGCCCCCATATAACGGTACCTCCCGATATTCGGTACTTTGATGAGTTTAGCGACATTATTCATTGGAATTGTTTCAAATTTGGTATTTGAAGTTTGTAATGGATACTACAGCCTATGAGTCTGTGCAGGTTCACGTCTTCGTATAGCCCCCATATAACGGTACCTTCCGATATTCGGTATTTTGATTTTATCGACATTATAACCGTTTTTTTTAAGTTTCGCATTTGAATATTATAATGGCTTATGACAAATCTTACCTATGCAGGTTCATGTCGTCGTATAGACCCTAATATAATAGCTACATTCGGTATTTTTAAGATTTTAACAGAATTTTTAACGGATTTTATTGTTTTTGCGAATTGCCAAATTCGTTTCAAATGGTGGAGGTTATTCAACCGGCCCAGCTGAACTTACAGCTTTTTTACTAATCCCCGATTCGTCTTACATTTCTATTTCTACTTACACAAGATCTGCTGCGAAGAAGGGTCAAAATTTTGAAAGCTTCATGGATGCTCAGTAAACTCGAAATTAACATCCGATTCCAGTCAAACTTGGTACATCTCAATATTTCCATCAACACAAGATCTGTTATAAAGATGGTGGAGATCGTTCCATTCGTTCTTGTACTTCCCCATATAGGATTTATGGTTTTGAAAAATAAAACGCGCAAAGAAAGCGAAATAAGCATCCCACTTTCTTTTAATTCTACACATACCAAAATTTTTGCTAACACAAGATCTGTTGTGAAGATGATATATATTTGCGACTCCCTTCGGGTATCTCACCAACAAAGGGTCACAATTTTCAATATTTTTTTCTGTCATAACTTGCGAAACAAGTCAGCGATTCTTTACAACTTGCTTCATCTCAATATTTCGCTCAACCAGAAAACTGAGAAGAATATGGAATTTATCGGAATTTATGTTTTCGCGTGAAATTGGATGTAAATGTTCGATTTTTTGGAAAATGTAATACTTCGGTCGATTATATCTGGTACCTCAGGCATATTTTAACATTTTCCAAAAATTATCACATATCTCATATAGAGTAAATGAAGTAGTCGATAAGTTTAAGCCTGGCACATTGAAATATTTATATCATATTTATTTAGGTCCGATACGAAATGGATAATATTGGCCCTATACTTTAAAATCGTAATTTTGACTGCATCATATATATACCGTCTGTTAGCGTAAGGCTAAGGGTATAACATTTTCAGTTTAAATATGTTATATGTCAAAGTTTCTAAGCACATAAATTCCCTACAGCAATCCATAGTTTGATATTTACTGCGAAAAATAATAACCATTTAAATAAATAGGAAAATAAAAGTTTTCATCATTAAAATTTAATGTTTCTGGGAAAAATGTCAGTTAACTATAAAAAAAAGTTAGATGAGAATACAACGGAAACATTTTATGGCCACTAAACTTAAAGTTGGTAATAGAGAATTGAATGGAGTAGGTCAAAAGGGTATGGTGTTAGAGTGCAGGAGATAGAAGATTTAGAATTGGGTAGCAGAGATCCATGAGGATACATATTAACAGGCAGCTTAATTCTCTAAAACTACAGCCAAACCTTGATATAACCACCATTGGAATTTCAATTTTCTGGACTCTTCGAAAAAAATATTTTTGGTACCCAATGAAGTTAGTGTTACATACTTTCGACTGTGTGCCTCTACACAACCATTTATGTATGTTATGTAACAAAGAAAAAAAAACTTTTGTCTCTCTCCGCAACATTAGCCCGTCAATCAATGTCAAAGTTCACAAAAGTTATATGGCTCGGCAACGTTAAACATTCAACATGGATTATTTACAATGACATTCAATGTGAAACGGGGGAAAAGCTTAGTTTCGAAAAAAGTTCCGAGGCAAGAGGAAGCACTGATAACTCTCCATCGTTAAAGCATAATTCAGTAATTGATTGATTGCAGCGAACCAGAAAAAAACGGACCAGCAAGAGCCACTTTAAAGGGGAAACTCAATTTAAAAAACGTTTTGTGTCTGAAGCACATGCAGAGACACTTGAAACAACTTGCAATAAATTACCTGGAAATCTGAAGCGTTATCAGTTATCTGAAAATAAAGAGAGGAGAACAAAATTGAATTTTGATGTTATATATTATGTGGAATTGTAGTTAGAAAATATAATAATAACATTTTTATGAGAGGACGATGCAGGATATGCCATTTTTTCTATAATTGCTTTGTGTTATATTGGCAATACTGAAATTAAAATATCAATTTTTTAATGTCTATCAATCAATTATCATCAATAAATAGAACATTTTTTTACCCTCAGCCATGTGGCTAGAATGACTAGAAGCCTGCCTCATCAAAATAACGGTTTTAGACCCTAGGTCTATTGGATCAAATCCGTTCCAGGACATTCGGAGTCGATTTAGAGATGTCCGTCCGTCCCTCTGTCTGTCTGGTGGGCACGATAACTCTCGAAGGGTGTATCCGATTTGGTTCAAAATTGGTTCATCGTAATATTATTGTCAAACTTAGATCGAGTTCAGATATGGGCAATATCGGTCCACTCCTTCTGGTACTACCCCTACAAAAGGTCGAAATTTTCAAAAAAAAAAAAAAAAAAAAATCGCTGTGCAGATCTTTCTGTACATAATCCGCTTTTGCTCCAACTTTGCAAATCGTAATATTTACATGAGTTTTAGATCAGGTGCCAAAATGGACAATATAGGCCCTCTAAATCCAGTACCTTCCCCACAAAGGGTCAACATTTTGAATAATTGCAACTCCTAAAAAATGTGATGTATGAGTCCGATTGTCTTGAAATTTCACACATCCCAATACTTTTATCAACCCAAGGTCTGGTGTTAAGATGGAATATATCGGTCCACTCCTTCTGGTACCTCCCTCCCACAAAATGCCGAAATTTTCCAAAAATATATTTTCTGTACAGAAAGAGAAACGATTATTCGATTTTGCCCCAACTTTGCAAATCTTTATATTTGCGTCACTGCTAGGTCAGGTGCAAAAATGGATAATATCGGTCCACTTGATCAAGTACCTCCCCCACAAAGGGTCAAAATTTTGAATAATTATAACTCTTGTAAAATGTGATGTAAGATTCCGATTGTCTTCTAATTTCACACATTCTAATATTTTTATAAAGCCAAGATCAGGTACTAAGACGGAATATATCAGTCCACTCCCTCTGGTACCTTCCCCACAAATGGCAGAAATTTTGAATATCCATTGAGCTCATAAATCGCGAAATTAATATCCGATTCCATTTAGGCTTGGCACATCCGAATATTTCTATCAACACAGGATCTGTTATAAAAACGGTGGAGATTGGACCATTTCTTCTGGAACCTTCCCCACAAAGGTTCAAAGTTTTAAATAAAAAAACGTTTACAAAATCCGAAATAAGCATCAGATTCTTTTTATATTTCACACATCCCATTATTTCCACTAACAAAAGATCTGTTGTGAAGATGGAATATATCGGTCCACTTCTTCCGGTACCTCCCCCACAAAGGCTGACATTTTTGAATATCCATGAAGCTCATAAACAGCGAAATTAACATCCGATTCCATTCAAGACTTGGTATATCTCAATATTGCCATCAACACAAGATATGTTATAAAGATGGTAGAGATCGCACCATTACTTCTGGAACCTTCCCCACAAAGGGTCAAAGTTTTGAATAACAAAAACGTTTATAAAATCCGAAATAAGCATCAGATTCTTTTTATATTTCACACAATTTCATTATCATTAAAAACGAAATAAGCATCCGGTTCTCTTCAAATTACACACATCACAATATTTTCATTAACCCTAGCTCTGGGGTAAAGAAACTCCCTCTGGTACCTCCCCCACAAAGGGTCAAAATTTTAGGTATCCGTGAAGCTTATAAAGCGCTAAATAAACATTCGATTCCATTCAGACTTCGCACATCTCGATATTTCTATCAAGCAACAGATCTGGTGTAAAGATGGAAGGGATCGGACCATTTCTTCTGGTACTTCCCCCCAAATAGAACTTAAGATTTAGAAAGCCATACCCTCAAAGAACACGAATAAGTATCAACTCCCTTCAAATGAAACACATGCAAACATTTTTGCTAACAAAAGATCTGTTTTGAAGATGATATACATCTGATAACCCCTTCGGGTACCTCACCCACAAAGGCTCACAATTTCCAATACTTATATCTGTCATAACTTGCGAAACAAGTCGGCGATTTTTTACAACTTGTTATATCTAAATATATGTCTCTTAACCAGAATCTTGAGATGAATAGGGAATTTATGATTTCCCATAAAATTGGAGATAAATGTTCGATTTGCTTATAATTTTGACCATACCAATATTTTTATCTGCATTAGATGAAGCATGAAAATAGAAAACTTCGGTAAAGGTCGACAATTTAAATAATCAGATTAAGATTCGGATTCGCTACCCATCACGAAAGGCTAGTTCGAGATTTAAAGTCCATCGAGTTTAAGTCTCCTCCTCCTCCCGGCATATGCCCGAAAGGCCATTTCTCCATATATTTCGAATCGATGTTTGAACTGAAGTTCCCTTTACTCAATAATTTCCAGTGAATGACTTGGTCTGACATTCTTGTTTAAAATGGCAATTGTTTTTTTACAACTTCGAAACTAACTAAAATTCTTTTTCACAGAAAAAATCTCCTTGTTGTGATTTTCCATTTACCATTCTTTTACACGGAATTATTGTTGCTTTCACAAAATGGAATTTTGATACAAACCAATTTTTGTTGCCAAACAAAATCTACAACATTTTAGCAAATGAATAAAATATAACTTTGCATACAAGAAAAAAAAAAAACAACAAACAAACACCAACAACAAACAACGAACCACAAAAATCTCACCGACAACAATGCCCCAACATCAACAGCACCAGCCAAAAAACAAAAGGAGGCGTGGGTGTTTGGAAAACTTAAATATTCATCCCTCGCTTTGTTACTTACCATCACGGTGGATGGCGATGATGACGTTTAGCGAGCGTTTGGGAGGAAAAATATAGTGGGCGACATATTTTATCCCCCAATCGCCAAGCGTCAACTTCCATCCAACCAGCCAACGTAACAAACACACTTCGTTGCATTGTTCTAATTAGTTTGGCCAACAACAATGGTTATGGTGGCGGTGCTGGTCCTCGTTGTGGAGAGGCAAACAACATGCTTGCAAACAATGTGACATATTTAAACATGTGACTTGTTCGACGTTAAATGACAAAAGGAACTAAATGCCGAAATTTGAATAATAATCAACGCCAAGACGAAACGGCTGAAGCTAAAAACTCGAATTTTTGCACGATGGATGCGTGATGTGTGATAAGGCTGGGTTTTAAAAATTCCTACTAAAAGGGTACGATTAGTACTAAAAATTTAATTCTTAATATTGGACAAACGGAATGAGTTAGAATTCTGAGTTTTGGAATAAGAGTCACTAATGGAGTGCAGAATAGATGTAACATTTTTTTTCTTTGGAAATTTGAACTTGAATTTTACGAAAAGTTCTAAAGTGGCATCATTTGATATTACACGAACGGATAGAGCTAAAAACTTGAAATTTGGTATGAGAATCAAGGTTTGATACAAGAAGGTTGTTGAAATGTGTTCTATGTGTGCGAACTGTACTAAATGGTACTAAATTTAGAAAAGTCTGGTTAAGGGTGAACGGATGAATCTGAAATTTAAATTTTTGTATTGGGATCCCTGTTGGTGGTAGGCTGATGGTGATAAAGAGGTGGAGATTGGAAATGTGTATTACAAGTGCAAGAAAAGTTCTAAATAGTACTATAATTGGTATTGGATGACCTGAGTGTGCTGAAAATTGGTATTGGGGTCGCTGTTCATGTGAAGCATGGATATATGGAGTTCGTTTTAGAAAGGTGTACTATAAGTGTACGAAAAGTAGTACTATATTTGCTACAATATGATATTGGATGGAATTCGGTATTAGGTTCGCAGTTCATGTGTAGCCTGGACTCTGGAGATGGTTTCGGTAATATCTACTATAATTATACTGAAGGGTACTATATTTAGTACTGGGTGAAGGGATAGAGATAAAATTCTGAAATTTGCTATTCAGATTACTGATGGTATCTGTATTTGAGATATGGCAGTGGTTTGAAAATCCATCCTGTATTTGTACGAAAAGTACTAAATGGTACTAAATGTGATATTGGGGTAAGGGAATAGGACTGGAATCCTCAAATATGATATTGAGGTGACTGTGAGTATCTGGAATTAAGATGTGGAGGTGGTTTTGGAAGTGTGTATTATAATTACACAAAAATACTGAATAGTACAAAATTTGGTATTGGGTGAAGGAAAAAAGCTGAAATTCGGAAATTTTTATAGATGCCACTCTTGGTGACTGTGACTGAGAAATAGGTACTATAAATGAACGAAAAGTACTGAATGGAGCTATATTTGGTATTGGGTGTAGGAATGGAGATAAAATTCTGTAATTTGGTATGTAGATTACTGATTGTACCTTTTTTTGACATTTGACAGTGATTTGGAAATACATCCTATATTTGTACTAAATTGGTAAATTTGGTATTTGATGAGGGGATAAAGCTGTACTATAATTGTACGAAAAGTACTAAATAGTACTAAATTTAGTATTGGGTGGAAAAAACAAGTTGAAATTCTGAAATTTTATATGGATGTTACTGTTGGTATCTAAGCTTGAAAGGAGTAGCTCGTTATATATGCGTACTAAATGGTACTAAATTTGCTAATAAGGGAAGTTACAGAGCTGAAACCCTGAAGTATGTATTTAAGGTCGCTGTTGTTTCCTGAGTCTGAGATTTAGAGATTGTTTTGAAAATGCGTATTTTAACTATACGAAAAAAAAAAATAAATTAAATGCTACTAAATTAGGTATTGGGTGAAGGGATAGAGCTGACATTCTTAAATTTGATATGGAATTTACTGTTGATGTCTATAGTTGAAGTAGAAGGAGGTACTTTTGGAAAGGCGTACAATAAACGTAAGAAAAGCGCATAATGCCACAAAATTTTGTCTGTCTGGCTGGTGCGCACGTCGTATCTGATTTGGACCAAACTTGGTACATCGTAATATTATCAAACTCAGATCGAGTTCGGAGATGGGCAATATCGACTGCTTCTGGTACCTCCCACGCAAAAAAAAAAAAACATATTTTTCTGCACTGAAAGAGAAATGATAGTCCGAGTTTGCAAATTCTGATATTTGCATCAGTGAAAACGGACAATATCGGTCTACTCTTTCGCGTACCTCCCTCAAAAATGGTCAACATTTTGGATGAACCTCATAAAACGCGAAATTAACATTCGATTCCATTCATCTAAATATTTCTATCAACACAAGATCTGTTATAAGGATGGTAGAGATCGGACCATTCCTTCTGGTACATCCCCCACAAAGGGTCAAAGTTTTGAATAACCAAAACGATAATAAAAAATCTGAAATAAGCATCCGGTTCTCTTCATATTCCATTATTTCAACTAACACAACATCTGCTGTAAAGATGGGATATATCGATCCACTCCTTCTGCTATCTCCCCCACAAAGAGTCAACATTTTGAACATCCACGGATCTCAAAAAACGCGAAATTAACATCTGATTCCATTCAGACTTGGCGCACCTCAATATTTCTATCGACACAAGATCTGTTACAACGATGGTAGAGGTCGGACCATTTCTTCTGGCACCTTCCCCACATAGTGTTCAAGATTTTGAAAAACAAAACACTCAGAGAAAGCGAAATATGCATTCAGGGTCAACGTCAAGGGTAACAATTTTCAATACTTTTATCGGTCATAACTTGCGAACTCTCAGCGATTCTTTACAACTTGTTATATCTAAATATTTCTCTCAACAAGAAACCTGGGAGGAATATGGAATTTACGATTTCCGCATAAAATAAGATAAAATTTTTCGGTTTTCTTCAAATTTTGTCCACACCAATTTTTATCTGTATTAGATGAAATATGAAAATGGAATACTTCAGATGGCTTAATGTGGTACCTCTAGCACATTTTAACATTTTCAAAGCATTATCACATATCTCATATAAAGTGAAGGAAGTAACCAATATAGTCCAAACCTTGACCATCGCAATATTTATATCATATTTATTTAGGTTCGATTCGAAATGGACAATATAAGCCCATTCCTTGGGAACTTACTCCATGGAGGGTCAACAATTTAAATAATCATAACAAAAGTCAAATATAATTAAATAATTGAATATTGGCTGAGGGTATACATCTTTCAGCAAACCCGAATGACACTTTTTAATTTGTCCGATTTTATTTATTTTTTTTAATAAATTAATAAAATAATTTTTTTTTATTAATTATTCAATTTATTTGTTTTCATTTCAGGATCAGCATCATGTGAACGTTTCGATTGGTAAGGGTTTTTTTAATATCTTATTTCATTCTAAACTAGTATAATGTGGTAAGGGTTCAAAAAAATCCGTATGTTGGTATCAAGATAAGTCTACATTATTATTAGCTCCACCATAATATGGAGGCTATATTAAATTATTCACGATGTACAGGATGAGATGAAAAAACTGCAATCAACTTAAGACTGCTGTCATTTCCAATCCACTCGTTCGACACCTTTTAAAATTATTCCAGTAACAGCCGATTATATTGTTTACAAGCGTAGAAAAGCATTTTGGTGAGAAGTTTCCACAAAAAAAGTTATTCGTGATGGAATTCTAGCGTGATAGGGTGATTTCTTTATATTTGGCTTGAAAACCACAGGTGGCTATCGTTAGAGCACTCCAGCATTTAAATGTGAATAAATCGTTTGTGTCCCGTACCATCGCTGGTTACCGCGATACTGGTAGCGTAGCGCGACGTCAAAGAAGTGAACGGAAGAAAACAGCAACAATGGTTCGAAAAGTAAAGAATCGATTTGATCGAATCCCGCGTCGTAGTGGCCGAAAAATGGCTCGTGAGCTCAATATATCGAAATATTTCATTCGGCAAATATTGGAAAATGAGTCCGGGTAAAGCTTATGAAATTCCTAAGGGTGCAAGAACTTACACCGCAACAGAAAGAAAATAGACTCAAAAGAGCTAAAGAGTTGCTTCGCTTGGCCGAAAGTGGTAAACTGTCGAATTTGGTTTTCTCCGATGAGAAAACATTAGTTGGCCAGTAGTTTGTAAACAAGCAAAAGATCGTGTTTACTTGCTAAAGAGGCCAGCTGAAAATGTGCACCTTCGGTTGGCCACCAGAACTCAAGCGCCGGCCATAGTGATGGTGTGGACCGCCGTAACAACCGATGGTCGCTCTCCGCTCGTATTAATCGACCATTGCATCAGAATAAATGCCGAATGTTATCGCGAAAATATCCTGGAGGGTGTATTAAAGCCTTGGGCACGCAAACATTTTGGCCGCAGACATTGGACATTCCAACGGGACTCAACACACGCCACCCAAGAATGGTTACAAAATGAGGTTCCTCGGTTTATTTCTTGCGCACAATTGCCACCAAAATCTCCGGATACCAATCCGTTGGACTATTGTGTCTGGAGTATTTTGGAAATCAAGGTTGGCACTAAAAAGTACCAAAGTGTCGAGCACCTCAAGCAAGCGCTTCGCCGGGAATGGGGCAAAATACCGCAGAGTAACATTCGGGCAGCGTGTGACAGTTTCATTGTCCGTTTGAAGGCCATAATTCGTGCCAAAGGTGACCAATCCGTTGGACTATTGTGTCTGAAGTATTTTGGTAATCAAGGTTGGTACTAAAAATACAAAAGTGTCGGAGCACCTTAAGCAAGCGCTTCGCCGGGAATGGGCCAAAATACCGCAGAGCAACATTCGGGCAGCGTGTGACGGTTTCATTGGCCGTTTGAAGGCCATAATTCGTGCCAAAGGTGACCAATTCGAACAAATCTAGACTTATTCTAAAATTTGATGGTATTTCCGACATTTTTTGCTTTCATCCACAATAAAAAAAATGAAAAATTATGGCGTTTGACTTTGTTGCAGTTTTTTACCTCAACATGTATAAGCGCGTCATAAAATCAAGTGCTTGATTATGTCAAGCTCCAAGTAAAAAGGTTGTAGCTCCTGGAGTTCAACAGATATCAAAATGAAAATTTTATAGAAACTTTTAACTTTTTTTCGTGGAAGAAATAAATATTCCTAACTCCAACATTAAAGCTCTTTAAATATTTGTGTTACAATCGGAACATTTGTCCGTTTTAACGTTAATTAATCGTTTTCTTTGCCACATCAATACAGGACACTTATGACAATCATCAACGTCAAAAGATGTCTAGCAGTCTCTTGTCAATGCACATCATCAATGGCCTCCGGCCAAATATCTGAATTTCAATCACGATCCACAAATTTTTCTCAATGAACCCAAGGCTTACATAAATGTGTCGTGTATATCATCATTTAATTTCCATCAATTTATTATTTAGAACATTTTGCATTTCATCTACTCGCACATTTGGTTATGTTGGCCGAAAGCGATAACGCACCACCTACCACAAACATTTCCAATATATTAGGTTGTTTCCAATCAATGCCAGACAATGGCAACATTCATAGAAATATCCAATATTTGAATGTTATTTTTGTCGGAGTATCTTTGGACAAAAGAAAGTCTGCCTATTGTTCTCGAAATTCAAATTCGATTTTGGAAAAATTTATGCAAATGGATACAAAAATGATTAGGTAAATGATTGAAATGACAATCACAATAACCTATTATACATATCAATGTATTGTGTCATATACGTGTGTACATTTACATATACACAACATACTGCCACAATCCATATCGATACGAAACATAACTACACCTGAATGTAACAAACAAACGAACAAAAAAATGTAATCTCGAATGAATCACTGGCAGCGGTAACTACAGTTGAGGGTGGAAATGAATTTTCAAAAAAAAAAAAAAAATCTGTGAAGCTGATACAACCATACGTTTGGGGTTGAGGGAAAATGGAATAACATGACATGAGACTATGTCAGTAAGCTGTTCTTCTGTGACAGTTTACTGACAGAGCTACGCGTTTGAATACTGATTTAGAAAATATTCACTAGTGTTTTAGAATAGCAGGCGTTATTAAGAAGCATGTTTAATGTAAATGGATTTAGTTAAGAGTATATAGAACCATGGAGGATTGATTTAAAAAAACAAAAACTTTTACAGTAGGAAAATCAAAAAGGACTGTTTTTTTAGGACCTGATTACTGATTACTGGCACCTGGTTTTGGTCTTTCGAAAATAATTTCTCAGTCCCTGAGGACAGATTTCTCTATCGAAAAAATAGTGCTCAGCCACACAGGCCTCTGATTTTTTTGCTATAGAAAATAATACTTTTGTCCAAAAGAGCTATTCTTTTTAATAGAAAAAAATACCTTAGTTCTGGAGGACCAATTTTTTTCTATAGAAAAGAAGTAGGTCTCAGTCACTGAGGCATATCCGATGTTTTCTATAGAAAAGAAGTAGGTCTCAGTCACCGAGGCCTATTCGATTCTCTAGAATAAAAAGGCCTCAGTCTGTAACCGTCTGTCTATAGAAAAAATAGCCTTCAGGCCTTCAATTTTTTTCTAAAGAAAAAATAGTTC
Organism: Musca domestica; assembly: GCF_030504385.1. Taxonomy (NCBI): domain Eukaryota; kingdom Metazoa; phylum Arthropoda; class Insecta; order Diptera; family Muscidae; genus Musca; species Musca domestica. The sequence continues at coordinate 437,780 of NW_026712380.1, read as the reverse complement.
TCAGCCCTTCGTTTTTTTTCTATAGAAAAAATAGTCCTCAGCCCTTCGTTTTTTTTTTCTATAGAAAAAATAGTACTCAGGCCTTCGATTTTTTTCTGTAGAAAAAAAATAGTACTCAGGCCTTCGATTTTTTTCTATAGAAAAAAATAGTACTCAGGCCTTCGATTTTTTTCTATAGAAAAAAATAGTACTCAGGCCTTCGATTTTTTTCTATAGAAAAAAATAGTACTCAGGCCTTCGATTTTTTTCTATAGAAAAAAATAGTACTCAGGCCTTCGATTTTTTTCTATAGAAAAAAATAGTACTCAGGCCTTCGATTTTTTTCTATAGAAAAAAATAGTACTCAGGCCTTCGATTTTTTTCTATAGAAAAAAATAGTACTCAGGCCTTCGATTTTTTTCTATAGAAAAAAATAGTACTCAGGCCTTCGATTTTTTTCTATAGAAAAAAATAGTACTCAGGCCTTCGATTTTTTTCTATAGAAAAAAATAGTACTCAGGCCTTCGATTTTTTTCTATAGAAAAAAATAGTACTCAGGCCTTCGATTTTTTTCTATAGAAAAAAATAGTACTCAGGCCTTCGATTTTTTTCTATAGAAAAAAATAGTACTCAGGCCTTCGATTTTTTTCTATAGAAAAAAATAGTACTCAGGCCTTCGATTTTTTTCTATGGAAAAAAATAGTACTCAGGCCTTCGATTTTTTTCTACAGAAAAAAATAGTACTCAGGCCTTCGATTTTTTTCTACAGAAAAAAATAGTCCTCAGGCCTTCGATTTTTTTCTATAGAAAAAAATAGTACACAGGCCTTCGATTTTTTTTCTATAGAAAAAAATAGACCTCAGGCCTTCGATTTTTTTTTTCTATAGAAAAAAAATAGACCTCAGGCCTTCGATTTTTTTTCTATAGAAAAAAAATAGACCTCAGACCTTCGATTTTTTTTCTATAGAAAAAAAATAGACCTCAGACCTTCGATTTTTTTTCTATAGAAAAAAAATAGACCTCAGGCCTTCGATTTTTTTTCTATAGAAAAAAAATAGACCTCAGGCCTTCGATTTTTTTTCTATAGAAAAAAAAATAGACCTCAGGCCTTCGATTTTTTTTCTATAGAAAAAAAAAATAGACCTCAGGCCTTCGATTTTTTTTTCTATAGAAAAAAAAAAAATAGACCTCAGGCCTTCGATTTTTTTTCTATAGAAAAAAAAATAGACCTCAGGCCTTCGATTTTTTTCTATAGAAAAAAAAAATAGACCTCAGGCCTTCGATTTTTTTTCTATAGAAAAAAATAGACCTCAGGCCTTCGATTTTTTTTCTATAGAAAAAAATAGACCTCAGGCCTTCGATTTTTTTTCTATAGAAAAAAATAGACCTCAGGCCTTCGATTTTTTTTCTATAGAAAATTTTTTTTTCTATAGAAAAAAATAGACCTCAGGCCTTCGATTTTTTTTCTATAGAAAAAAATAGACCTCAGGCCTTCGTTTTTTTTTCTCTAGAAAAAAAAAGACCTCAGACCTTCGTTTTTTTTTCTGTAGAAAAAAAAAAAGTCCTCAGGCCTTCGTTTTTTTTTTCTGTAGAAAAAAAATTCCTCAGGTCTTCGATTTTTTTCTATAGAAAAAAATAGACCTCAGGTCTTCGATTTTTTTTCTATAGAAAAAAATAGACCTCAGGTCTTCGATTTTTTTCTATAGAAAAAAATAGACCTCAGGTCTTCGATTTTTTTTCTATAGAAAAAAATAGACCTCAGGTCTTCGATTTTTTTTCTATAGAAAAAATAGACCTCAGGTCTTCGATTTTTTTTCTATAGAAAAAAATAGACCTCAGGTCTTCGATTTTTTTCTATAGAAAAAAATAGACCTCAGGTCTTCGATTTTTTTCTATAGAAAAAAATAGACCTCAGGTCTTCGATTTTTTTTCTATAGAAAAAAATAGACCTCAGGTCTTCGATTTTTTTTCTATAGAAAAAAATAGACCTCAGGTCTTCGATTTTTTTTCTATAGAAAAAAATAGACCTCAGGTCTTCGATTTTTTTTCTATAGAAAAAAATAGACCTCAGGTCTTCGATTTTTTTTCTATAGAAAAAAATAGACCTCAGGTCTTCGATTTTTTTTCTATAGAAAAAAATAGACCTCAGGTCTTCGATTTTTTTTCTATAGAAAAAAATAGACCTCAGGTCTTCGATTTTTTTTCTATAGAAAAAAATAGACCTCAGGTCTTCAATTTTTTTCTATAGAAAAAAATAGACCTCAGGTCTTCGATTTTTTTTCTATAGAAAAAAATAGACCTCAGGCCTTCGATTTTTTCTTCTATAGAAAAAAATAGTCCTCGGGCATTCGCGTTTTCTTTCTATGGAAAAAAATAGTCCTCTGGCCTTCGATTTTTTTCTATAGAAAAAAAATAGTCCTCTGGCCTTCGATTTTTTTCTATAGAAAAAAAATAGTCCTCTGGCCTTCGATTTTTTTCTATAGAAAAAAAATAGTCCTCTGGCCTTCGATTTTTTTCTATAGAAAAAAAATAGTCCTCAGGCCTTCGATTTTTTTCTATAGAAAAAAAAATGTCCTCAGGCCTTCGATTTTTTTCGATAGAAAAAAAAATGTCCTCAGTCCTTCGATTTGTTTCTATAGAAAAAAATAGTCCTCAGGCCTTCGATTTTTTTCGATAGAAAAAAAAATGTCCTCAGGCCTTCGATTTTTTTCTATAGAAAAAAGTAGTCCTCAGGCCTTCGATTTTTTTCTATAGAAAAAAGTAGTCCTCAGGCCTTCGATTTTTTTCTATAGAAAAAAATAGTCCTCAGGCCTTCGATTTTTTTCTATAGAAAAAAATAGTCCTCAGGCCTTCTATTTTTTTCTATAGAAAAAAATAGTCCTCAGGCCTTCGATTTTTTTCTATAGAAAAAAATAGTCCTCAGGCCTTCGATTTTTTTCTATAGAAAAAAATAGTCCTCAGGCCATCGATTTTTTCTATAGAAAATAATAGTCCTCAGGCCTTTGATTTTTTTCTATAGAAAAAAGTAGTCCTCAGGCCTTCGATTTTTTCTATATATAATAGTCCTTAGCTAGTCAGTGAGGCCTTCGGTTTTTTTCTATAGAAAAAAAAAATAGTCCTTAGCCAGTCACTGATGCCTTCGGTTTTTTTTTTATAGAAAAAATAGTCCACAACCAGTCACAGAGGGCTTCGATTTTTATATCCTCAGCCATATAGCTAGAGAGGATATATATCATTAGACACGATCAAAACGTGCCTATTCGAAATAACGGGTTAAGACCCTAGGTCTCTTTGAACCAAATCCGTTTCAGGACATTTGGAGTCGATCTAGCGATGTCCGTCCGTCTGTCTGTCTGGCTGGTGCGCACAATAACTATCGAAGAGAATATCCGATTCGGTACAAACATGGTACATCGTAATATTTTTGTCAAACTTAGATCGAGTTCGGAGATGGGCTATATCGGTCCACTCCTTTTAGGTACTTCACCCACAAAATATTGAAATTTTCAAAAAATATATTTACTGCACCGAAAGAGAAAAGATGATCCGATTTCGCAAATCCTAATATTTTCATCAGTTCTACGTCAGGTGAGAAAATGGACAATGAAACACTCCATCAAATACCACCCCCACAAAGGGTCAACATTTTGAATAATTACAACTCTTATAAAATGTGATTGTCTTCAACTTTCACACATCCCAATAATTTTATTAACCCAAGGTCTGGTGTGAAGATTTGATATATCAGTATATCCCTTCTGGTACCTCCCCCACAAAAGGTTGAAATGTTGAATATTCATTAGGCTCATAAAACGCGAAATAAACATTCAATTCAATTTAGACTTGGCAGATCTCAATATTTCTATCAACACAGGATCTGTTATAAAAACGGTAGAGATCGGACCATTCCTTTTGGTACCTGCCCCACAAAGGTCCAATGTTTTGAATTTCCAAAACTATTATAAAATCTGAAATAGGTACCCTGCTCTCTTCATATTTCACACATCACATTATTTCTATTAACGCAAAATCTGCTGTGAAGATGGGATAATCGGTCCACTCCTTCTGGTTCCTCTCCCACATGGGGTTCAAGATTTTGAAAAACAAAACGCTCAAAGAAAGCGAAATAAGCATCCAACTCTCTTCAAATATCACACATACAAACATTTTTACGAATACAAGATCTGTTGTGATGATGATATACATATATCTGCAATCCTTCTGGTGACTCAGCCACTAAGGGTAATAATTTTCAATCCTTTTATCTATCGTAAATTGCGAAACAAGTCAGCGGTTTTTCTAAAAATTATCACATATTTCATATTAAGTGAAGAAATTAGTCGATATAGTCGAAACCTAGCACTATTGGACAAAATGCTTCTGACACTAAGGCCTCCGATTTTTTTTCTATAGAAAGTATCTATAGAAAATAGTTCCCAGTCACTGAGACCTTTAATTTTTTCCTATTAAAAAAATATTTCTCCCAGTGTATCTGCACAAAATCCGTTGGCTTTAATTCCACATGTATACATTCGCTTTCCACACATAAATATTTTGCCAAGCGGAATAAATACCTACAGCTAAATTACCTACTATTCCACGGGCAAGATAGCTGACATACAGCAAAAGCGAAATGGGATAAATGCACACGCTGTTGAGGCCAATGAACCCCTTGGGGGAGTATTTATATCGCCCGTCCGCCTATCCGCCCATCTACCCATGGAGCAATTCAAAATAGAGTTGTAGTCCTGTGAAGATAAATCGGATAGGGTAATGGCTGGGTATTGCATTCATGAATTCATTTCATTCATAGCTGATGTATTTGTTGAATGAGGTGTTAAGCGGCAGAGGCAGTTGGAGCTGCAACAGCAGCCTCCCACACAACTAACAAACCAAGGTATCAGCCAACAACCAGCCAGCCGACCTACCAACCGACAAACAAGCAGCTGTTAGCAAAACCACATGAAAAAGCAACGTGGCACCAACAAAAACAAAGCAGCGGTTAATTAGAACAGAAATAATAAATAAACGAACTAAAGTGCATTGCCTGACTGCCAAACTGACGGAATGACGACACATAAACATGTTCTAAATTTCAACATTTGCTGAAACTTTAAAACACTTTTCTGCTTGGTTGGAGTTTGCCAGCAATCCGATTAAAGTGAAATTAATAATTAAGTATTTTAAAAAAAAAAACAAAAAACAACAGCTGGTAGCTTGAAGAGTACCATAGAGTGATTATTCATGCTATTTAGGAGCAAAAAATAGATTTAGGAGTAAATAATAGGATATTTTTCATAAACAAATACATAGGACTGTTTGAGAGTTGTTCCTATAAAAATGTCTATAATTACTCGAGAAAATGTTCCCATAGGTGGGAAAGTTTGTTTAGACAAAGGTCTGCCATGGGTAGAGAAATTTTCTCATAAAATAGTCCAGAATTGGCTGAGCAAATTTCGCATAAATATGTCCAAGATTAAATACTAAAAATGGACATTTCCCCGTTCCATTTCTTTATGAGATTTGTCTAGAAAAAGAATTATGATTGGATGAGAAATTTTTTCCAAAAAAAGGTCTATGATTAGGACATTTTCCTACCAAATAGGTTCAAGCTTGGTTGAGAGTAGGATATGCCAATCTAGTTCAATAGAACGAACTAGTTCCTCATCTACTTCCGTGGACTCCAGCGTATGAGTGATATGAAATTTATGATATCACTCATACGTTTCGATACTGGTGTACTAATTTATGAACTGTCTAGATTTTACCATAAATAGGTTTATGAGTGATTCCGAGATTCGTAAAAAGTTAAGAATTGAAAGAAATAGCTGAAATATGAAAATACTCTAACAAGGACCATGATTTCTATACCCAACACTACAAGGTGGTCAGGGTATTATGTTTTTGTGTATTTGTTTGTAACTGGCAAAAGGAAACGAGATGGACCCATAGTTCCTTTTGATGATCCGCATAGACTTACATTCTGAGTCGATTTATGCATGTCCGTCCGACCGTCCGTCCGTCTGTCCATGTATTTTTTGTAAACAAAGTACAGTTCGCATTTATTGCCCTATCCAGATGAAATTTTGCACAAATCATTTGTTTGGCCCAAGGACGAACCCTATTGAAATTGGAGATAATCGGTAAAAATTTAGATATAGCTCCCATATATATATCTTCGTCCGATTTACTTTTTATTGCGCACCAAACGTGTAATATCAGCCCGAATAGTATAGAATTTTGCATATACACCCAAATTAGTCCTGAAAATATGTATGCCAAATTTGATCGAAATCGGTTAAGATATAGCTATAGCTCCCATATATATTGTTCATCCGATTTGTTATTTTTGTCCACCGCAGCCGTAATATGCACTCTGTAACAACGATATTTGGGGAAACAGAGCAAATTCAGTTTAGAAATAAATTTTCTAAATTTTATCGAGATCGGTTCATATTTGGATATAGCTCCCACATATAAATTAGTCCGATTTACCTTTTATTGTGCACCAAACGTCTAATATTTGTCCAAATGGGATGGAATTTGGCACTTACGACCGAATTGAGTCTAGAAGCTAGTATGTCGAATTTGGTGAAAATCTGTTCAGATATAGCTACAGCTCCCATATATATTGTTCATCCGATTTGTTGTATTTGTTACCCACAGCCGTAATATGCACTCCGTAACAACGATATTCAGGGAAATATGTCAAATACAGCTCAGAAATATATTTGCCAAATTTTATCGAGATCGGTTCAGATTTGGATATAGCTCCCATATATATATTTATCCGATTTCAAATTAATTGTGCACCAAATGGGCAATACAGATCCGAATTTAAAAGATACAAATGCTTCGGCATCTTGTCCTTTGAACTTTTAATTGTTATGTGGAGCTCTACTAAATTAGCAAAGTGGTGTAGGGTATCATAAAGTCGGCCCCGCCCGACTTCAAGACTTTCTTTACTGGTTATAACAGATATTGTGTTGTTTTAAATATTGAGATGTCCCAAGTCTGAATGGAAGCGTATATTAATTTCGCGTTATATCCACCAATATCACATTAGACTTTGGGTTAGTAAAAATATTGTGATGTGTGTAATTTGAAGAGATTTGGATGCTTATTTCGGATTTGATTGTCATTTTGGTTATTCTAAACTGTGAGCCTTTGTGGAGGAGGTACCAGAAGGAATGGTCCGATCTCTACCATCTTTATAACATATTTTGTGTTTATGAAACTATTGAGATGTGTCAAGTCTTAATGGCATGGTGTTTTATGAGCTTCATGAATATTCAAAATTTTGATCTCACACCAGATCTTGGGTTAATAAAAATATTGTGATGTGTGTAATTTGAAGACAAGTATCCGATTGTTGACCCGTTGTAGGTGAGGTACTAGAATGAGCAGTCAATTTCATCTGTTCTTCATGACAGATCTTGTGTTAGTGAAAATCGTGAAAGGTGAGAAATGTAAAGATAATCGGACTCTTAGTTTACATTTACCAGAAATAATGGTACCAGAAATAATGGTCCGATCTCTACCATCTGTACAACAGATCTTGTGTTGATAGAAATTTTGAGATGTGCCAAGTTTCAATGTATTTATATGTTAATATCGCGTTTTATGAGCTTCATGAATAACCAAGATTTTGACCCTTTGTGGGGGAGGTACCAGAAGGAGTGGACCGATATATCCCATCTTCACACCAGACCTTGAGTTAGTTGAAATGATGGATGGAAAAGAACAGGATGTTTATTTCGGTTTTTATGATTGTTTTGGTTATACAAAATGTTGATCTTTTGTGGGTCAGGTGCCAGAAGGAATGGTCAGATATATTACAACTACACAAGATCTTGAGTTAATAAGAATATTTTGGTCTGTAATTTGAAAATAATCGAAAACTTATATTACATTTTATAAGAGTTATAATTATTCCAAATGTTGACCCTTTGTGGGGGAGGTACTTGATGGAGTGGACCGAAGCTGTCCATTTTCGCACCTAACCTAGCACTGATGCAAATATTAGGATTCGCATAGTTAGAGCAAAATCGGATTATCCTTTCTCTCTGCGTGCATTAAAATATTTTTTTTTTAAATTTCGATATCGGAAATTTTGGGGGGGAGGTACCAGAAGGAGTTAACACCAGACCTTGGCTTAATATAAATATTGGGATGTGTGAAATTTGAAGACAATCGGACTCTTACCCGCCCTACCCCCGCCCTTTTTTGAGGGGGGGGGGGGGGGTTTACTTAATAGAGTTAAATGATATTGTCCAAAGTTGAAAAAATCGGATTATCGTTTCTCTTTCCGTGCAAAAATATATATATTTTGAAAGTTTCGACGTTTTGTGGGAGAGGTTCCAGAAGGAGCGGACCGATATATCCCATCTTACTACCAGACCTTAGGTTGATAAAAATATTGGGATGGGTGAAATTTGAAGACAGATCGGACTCTTACATCACATTTTATAAGAGTTGTAATTATTCAAAATTTTGACCCTTTGTGGGGGAGGTACTTGATGGAGTGGACCGATATTGTCCATTTTCATTATTCATATTAAGATTTGCAAAGTTGGAGCAAAATCGGATTATCCTTTCTCTTTCTGTGCAAAAAATATATTTTTTGAAAATTTCAACCTTTTTTTGGGGGAGGTACCAGAAGGAGTGGGCCGATATTGCCCATCTCCGAACTCGATCTAAGTTTGAGAAAAATATTACGATGTACCAAGTTTGAACCAAATCAGATACTTCCTTCGAGAGTTATCGTGCGCACCAGCCGTATCAATTGACAAATACTCTCCCTAGCTATATGACAGAAGGTATAAAAATCTGCCACAGTGACTGGTTGTTCCAAAGACCAAGATTCTGACTTCAAGATATTATAATGAGCGTGAGAACATTTCCAAAAAAAATAAAAAGAACTACTTTGAGAATTTTCTGTAGAGAAGTTCCAGGAATAATGGAAGAGTTTTCTCACCAAATAAGATTTTTTTCTATAGAATAAAATCCGACCTCAGAGGATTTTCTCCAACAGAACAGTCCATAATTGCTTGAGAAAAAATCGGGGAAGTTAGAGAATTTTTTTGTGCAGATAACAGCATATGTAGGGCATGCTGGGAAGATGACGAAACATTGAAACATTTTCTCTGCCAATGCCCAGCATTTGCAAATATCAGATCCCAGTATCAGAACCCAATTCCATACCAGACTTTAATCAGATCATGGTAAATGATATGAAACAGTTAAGGAATTTCATAAAGGCAACTGACTGTAATAGACTGTAATCTGCCCGTCTTCTTTCAAAAGCCTTTAGTCTAGAGCGCACAACAGGTCTATACTGGCTTAAGTGTATGCCACACAGGGCATGAGACGAATTGTTTTGCCCCTCTTTTCAACCTAACCGACAGATTTTTTTTATCGATTGCATGTGGAAATTTCTTATAGGATATAATTTGACTTTTCTTCTCGATTTTTTTTTTTCAAACGAATCAATGATATTCCGGCTATGGCTGCCCTTAAATTTTAGGCAAATGACGAAAACATGCCAACAAAGTTTCTGACATAAAAATTAATTAAAAAAAAGTTTCAACATTTCTAACAAACTGCCATATTTTGCACAAATAGTTATTGTTCTAATTCATCGTTGGATTCTGATATTTATATTTCTACTCGCTGCTGTGCCCAATTAAACGTCGCCAATTGTCTCAACTTTCCGCAAACTCATCATTAACAGTTGCCATGATCTCAGAAATGTTGAATTGAGAACAAAAAACAACAGCAACAAAGAAACAATGCTCACAATGGCGCGTACACACACAGCATCAATCAGGGACGTAGCCATGGAAGTTTTTTGCCTCCCCCACTTTTTCAAAATGGTCAATTTGCAAACGAGAGCCTTTACAAAGTTTCCAATTTCTTTTGAAAATAAAATCTCTACAACATTGCTGACCCCGCCAATGGCCACCCACCCACAACAACGAAAGGCGTCCGCTGCCAACTTAAATTCACAGCATTTATATCCTTTTTCACTTCGAGCCCGGCAGTGCGAAGGATAATAATGAAAATCTTCATCTGATGATGATGAATGAATCTACATTTAGAAATGGTTTTCGGTTACAAGGTCATTGGAATGACGATGATGTGCTTTTCTCGGTAGGAGGGTGGGGTTTTATATCTTTATCGAGATTTTCAATGAAATATTTTAATTCAGTTTTTAAAAAAAGAAGAGAGGAAAGGGTTTTAGAGACATTTAGAAGTTTCTTGAGCTCGGTAGTGGGGAAACATACTCTCAGAATGGTGTGCAGCTGGTATAAGGTTGATACTAACTGGGACCACCAACCATCATCACGTAGTCCAAGTTTTATCTTTCATTACTACAAATCCAGTCCAGTTCTAATTTGTTTTACTTTTTATTTAGGTTTTTGTTTTCGGCATTGCTAAATGAATGCAGCTATCTCATGGCTGTGTGGTTCCTCTTCGTTGCTTTAGACGTTGCTCCTATCATGTTTTTTGTCTAACTTTTAAATTGAATACAAAACCTAACTAACCCCGAAATAAATTCCAAACAAACACACACATAGACATGATTTATCCACTCGGCCAATGTAGAATCTTCAAGTCAATTTTATTCTTTGGAGGGCTTTCATGATTTCAAACCATTTTATTTATTTCTCAGCGATAATTGCCAACCAAAACTAGAATAATGACGTTTAGGGACACTAGAGAGATAAAAGCCATACAAAAGTCTGAGGATATGTTGAGGATTGGGGCAAAATAAATTCAGGCCTCCGAAATAAATTCTCCTCCCAATGAGAAGAAACCTGCAGAAAAAAAAACAGAGGCCTCTGTCCCATTTTTCGTATACAAAAAAATAGACTGTTAACCTGTTATCGAGGAATATCTTTCTATAGAAAATAATTAGGCATAAGCCAGTGAGGCATTTTTCTATAGAAAATCAAGGCTAAAAAATGGGGTATTTTTTTCTATTGGAAAAATCACCCACTGAGACATTTCTTTAAAAAATATCGGAGACCTCAGTATGTCTGAGGCATTTCTTCTTTGTCCGTAGGCGTATGAAAATGCTGGGTTTTTGAAAATTCGTACTAAAAAATTACGAAATGCACTAAAATGTACTAAAAAATGAATATTTGTATTTGTATATGACAAACGGAATGAGCTAGAGTTCTGAAATTTGGAACGAGGAGAGTGAGGAGGATCGATGTACCAAAGGGTTTTTGGAAATTCGAACTTTAAGGCTACGAAAAATTCTAAAATGGTACCATTTGGTATTGTGAGAACGGATAAAATTTGATATTGGGTGAACAGATAGTGCTTGAAATCTAAAATTTGGTAGGCGTCAGATTTGTTTCTATGGAAAAAAAAATGCCTCAGACGAACTGAGGGGTCAGATTTGTTTCGTTCGAAAAAATGCGTCAGAAGAACCGATGTTTTTTCTATAGAAAAAAATGCCTCAGTTCGTAACTGAGGCCTCCGACGTTTTTTCTATAGAAAAAAATGCCTCAGTTCGTAACTGAGGCCTCCGACGTTTTTTCTATAGGACAAATATGCCTCCGTTCGTTACTGAGGCCTCCAATTTTTTTTTTTTTAGGAAAAAAATGCCCCAGTTCGTAACTGAGGCCTCCAATTTTTTTTCTATAAGAAAAAAATGCCCCAGTTTGTAACTGAGGCCTCCAATTTATTTTCTATAAGAAAAAAAAGCCTCAGTTCGTAACTGAGGCCTCCGATTTTTTTTCTATAAGAAAAAAATGCCTCAGTTCGTAACTGAGGCCTCCGATTTTTTTCTATAAGAAAAAAATGCCTCAGTTCGTAACTGAGGCCTCCGATTTTTTTCTATAAGAAAAAAATGCCTCAGTTCGTAACTGAGGCCTCCGATTTTTTTCTATAAGAAAAAAATGCCTCAGTTCGTAACTGAGGCCTCCGATTTTTTTCTATAAGAAAAAAATGCCTCAGTTCGTAACTGAGGCCTCCGATTCTTTTCTATAAGAAAAAAATGCCTCAGTTCGTAACTGAGGCCTCCGATTTTTTTCTATAAGAAAAAAAAATGCCTCCGTTCGTAACTGATGCCTCCGATGTTTTTTTTTTTTTCTATAGGACAAAAATGTCTCCGTTCGTAACTGAGGCCTCCGATTTTTTTTCTATAGGAAAAAAATGCCTGAGGCCTCCGATTTTTTTTCTATAGGAAAAAAATGCCTGAGGCCTCCGATTTTTTTTCTATAGGAAAAAAATGCCTGAGGCCTCCGATTTTTTTTCTATAGGAAAAAAATGCCTGAGGCCTCCGATTTTTTTTCTATAGGAAAAAAATGCCTGAGGCCTCCGATTTTTTTTCTATAGGAAAAAAATGCCTGAGGCCTCCGATTTTTTTCTATAGGAAAAAAATGCCTGAGGCCTCCGATTTTTTTTCTATAGGAAAAAAATGCCTGAGGCCTCCGATTTTTTTTCTATAGGAAAAAAATGCCTGAGGCCTCCGATTTTTTTTCTATAGGAAAAAAATGCCTGAGGCCTCCGATTTTTTTTCTATAGGAAAAAAATGCCTGAGGCCTCCGATTTTTTTTCTATAGGAAAAAAATGCCTGAGGCCTCCGATTTTTTTTCTATAGGAAAAAAATGCCTGAGGCCTCCGATTTTTTTTCTATAGGAAAAAAATGCCTGAGGCCTCCGATTTTTTTTCTATAGGAAAAAAATGTCTGAGGCCTCCGATTTTTTTCTATAAGAAAAAAATGCCTCAGTGCGTAACTGAGGCCTCCGATTTTTTTTTCTATAGAAAAAAAAATGCCTCAGTTCGTAACTGAGGCCTCCGATTTTTTTTCTATAGAAAAAAAATGCCTCAGTTCGTAACTGAGGCCTCCGATTTTTTTTTTCTATAGAAAAAAAATGCCTCATTTCGTAACTGAGGCCTCCGATTTTTTTTTTCTATAGAAAAAAAATGCCTCAGTTCGTAACTGAGGCCTCCGATTTTTTTTTCTATAGAAAAAAAATGCCTCAGTTCGTAACTGAGGCCTCCGATTTTTTTTCTATAGAAAAAAAAAAATGCCTCAGTTCGTAACTGAGGCATTTTTACGAACTGAGGCATTTTTTTTTCTATAGAAAAAAAATGCCTCAGTTCGTAACTGAGGCCTCCGATTTTTTTTCTATAGAAAAAAAAATGCCTCAGTTCGTAACTGAGGCCTCCGATTTTTTTTCTATAGAAAAAAAAATGCCTCAGTTCGTAACTGAGGCCTCCGATTTTTTTTCTATAGAAAAAAAAAATGCCTCAGTTCGTAACTGAGGCCTCCGATTTTTTTTTCTATAGAAAAAAAAAATGCCTCAGTTCGTAACTGAGGCCTCCGATTTTTTTCTATAGAAAAAAAAATGCCTCAGTTCGTAACTGAGGCTTCCGATTTTTTTTCTATAGAAAAAAAATGCCTCAGTTCGTAACTGAGGCTTCCGATTTTTTTTCTATAGAAAAAAAATGCCTCTGTTCGTAACTGAGGCTTCCGATTTTTTTTCTATAGAAAAAAAATGCCTCAGTTCGTAACTGAGGCTTCCGATTTTTTTTCTATAGAAAAAAAATGCCTCAGTTCGTAACTGAGGCTTCCGATTTTTTTTTTCTCTAGAAAAAAAAAATGCCTCAGTTCGTAACTGAGGCTTCCGATTTTTTTTCTCTAGAAAAAAAAATGCCTCAGTTCGTAACTGAGGCTTCCGATTTTTTTTCTCTAGAAAAAAAAATGCCTCAGTTCGTAACTGAGGCTTCCGATTTTTTTCTCTAGAAAAAAAAATGCCTCAGTTCGTAACTGAGGCTTCCGATTTTTTTTCTCTAGAAAAAAAAATGCCTCAGTTCGTAACTGAGGCTTCCGATTTTTTTTCTCCAGAAAAAAAAAATGCCTCAGTTCGTAACTGAGGCTTCCGATTTTTTTTCTCCAGAAAAAAAAAATGCCTCAGTTCGTAACTGAGGCTTCCGATTTTTTTTCTCCAGAAAAAAAAATGCCTCAGTTCGTAACTGAGGCTTCCGATTTTTTTTCTCTAGAAAAAAAAAAATGCCTCAGTTCGTAACTGAGGCTTCCGATTTTTTTTCTCTAGAAAAAAAAATGCCTCAGTTCGTAACTGAGGCTTCCGATTTTTTATTCTCTAGAAAAAAAAAAATGCCTCAGTTCGTAACTGAGGCTTCCGTTTTTTTTTTCTCTAGAAAAAAAAAAATGCCTCAGTTCGTAACTGAGGCTTCCGATTTTTTTTCTCTAGAAAAAAAAATGCCTCAGTTCGTAACTGAGGCTTCCGATTTTTTTTCTCTAGAAAAAAAAATGCCTCAGTTCGTAACTGAGGCTTCCGATTTTTTTTCTCTTGAAAAAAAAATGCCTCAGTTCGTAACTGAGGCTTCCGATTTTTTTTCTCTAGAAAAAAAAATGCCTCAGTTCGTAACTGAGGCTTACGATTTTTTTCTCTAGAATTTTTTACGATTTTTTTCTCTAGAAAAAAAAATGCCTCAGTTCGTAACTGAGGCTTCCGTTCGTAACTGATGCCTCAATTCGTAACTGAGGCCTCCGATTTTTTTCTATAGAAAAAAATGCCTCAGTTCGTAACTGAGGCTTCCGATTTTTTTTCTATAGAAAAAAAAAATGCCTCAGTTCGTAACTGAGGCTTCCGATTTTTTTTCGGAACTGAGGCTTCCGATTTTTTTTTCTATAGAAAAAAAAAATGCCTCAGTTCGTAACTGAGGCTTCCGATTTTTTTTCTATAGAAAAAAAAAAATGCCTCAGTTCGTAACTGAGGCTTCCGATTTTTTTTCTATAGAAAAAAAAAATGCCTCAGTTCGTAACTGAGGCTTCCGATTTTTTTTTCTATAGACAAAAAAATGCCTCAGTTCGTAACTGAGGCTTCCGATTTTTTTCTATAGAAAAAAAAGACGTTTTTTCTATAGAAAAAATGCCTCAGTTCGTAACTGAGGCCTCCGACGTTTTTTCTATAGAAAAAATGCCTCAGTTCGTAACTGAGGCCTCCGATTTTTTTCTATAGGAAAAAATGCCTCAGTCCAACTGAGGCCTCCGATTTTTTTCTATAGGAAAAAATGCCTCAGTGCAACTGAGGCCTCCGATTTTTTTCTATAGGCAAAAATAACTCAGTCCAACTGAGGCTTCCATTTTTTTATATAGGAAAAAAATGCCCCAGTTCGTAAAGGAGGCTTCAGATTTTTTTTCTATAGAAAAAATGCCTCAATTCGTAACTGAGGCTTCAGATATTTTTCTGTAGAAAAAAATACCTCAGTTCGTAACTGAGGCCTTCGATTTTTTTTCTATAGGAAAAATGCCTCAGTCCAACTGATCTTTTTCTATAGGAAAAATGACTGAGGCCTCTGTTTTTTTTTCTATAGAAAAATGCTTAAAGTATTCAAGCTGATATAGTTCTAATATAAAAAATTTCGAAGTAAGTCCCGAATGACTAAGGCATTGGTTTTTATAAAAAATTCAGGGCCCAGTGAATGAATCATTTTTGTATAGAAAGAATAGGTTTTTAGTGATTATGGAATTTTTATTCTTATTCATTACTCCCCTGTAAATCAGCATAAAAACAGCTGAGTACATAAATATTACTACTTTTATGGTATTAACAGTTGCACCTGTTTTTAGCCATCCTTCTTAACTATTTCAATTTTTATGCTAAGAACCCTGGCCATAAAAGAAAGGAAAAACGCATAATAATGATATGAATAAATAAATGCGATGCATTAAAATGTTTATAGAAGGTCTTAGCTGGCGATATTGCTAACACACTACAAGTCTAATGATATACTCCTCCCTTCCCCACCTTCTCCCAGGTCGTGGTCGGTGGTATGGTAATTCAAGGAAAGTTGAGTGAAAATTACCCTGAACCATGTTCGAGGTGAGTGCTTTGGTTAACCACTAACTCGGTATATGACACGAGCCTTTTGCCTTCCTTCTGATGGTTAAGCTAAAAGTCTTAGTGGCATAACCACTGCACATCGACGAAGAACGTCAGCAATAAGCAAGAGGACTCTTTGTGGTGGGATAATGGGGAGGTGGGTGTGGTGGTGTGGCTTACTTTGGTCAACAAAGGACTTTGTGGTGGGGGGAATATTCTGCATATTGGTGGCATGATATGTTATGACGTCGTACCTGATAATTTGCATACATCCTGGCTGGCAGGTGTTGGTCTCCTTTTGAGTCCCTCTGCTTCCTGTGTGTGTGTGTGTGTGTGTGTGCAAGTGTATGGCAAAAGCTTGTTAAACAAACACAGGCAACAAAAGTTTCCCTTGTTGTAACGTTTAACATAAAACTTGTTAATTGCGCGAACAAAGGAATGTAAGGAGGAAAGAACGTCAGAGATCCCACAACAAAGAATGTGAAATGAGGGGAGAAAAAGAGAGCCAGAAAAAAAATTTAATATTTTTTGTTGATATTGAGGAATTGAAGTTCTGGCGTGATATTGTTTCCTCCTGTTTTCCACCAAATTAATTTTTAATTAAAATCCGTTTTAATATGTGCAAGTTTTTACACTCGAATATGGCTTTACATGAAATATTGAAATATTCGAAAGCGTGTCCAGATTAATGTGGGAGTTACATGTAAAAGAAACATCCTTGTTTTTAAAGTCAAGAGCATAAATAAGCGGATTACTGTAACTATGTTTTTTATATATTGGGAATATATTTCATGAGAAGAGGTGTTTTATCTAATCGTCTTAAATTATTGTTACTATGGCGTTAATGGAGGTTAATTTTTTAATAAAACAAGTTAAAAAGTAACTTGTTCGCTTATTTAAATATATTTTGACTTATGTTTTGATTATTTAAATTGTTGCCCTCTATGCAGTAGGCTCCGAAGGAGTGGGCCAATATTGCTCATTTCGTATCGGAACTAAATAAATAAGATATAAATAATGCGGCGTGGCAAGTTTGTACTATATTGGTAAGCGTGAGATATCAGATTTAGTCGACCGAAGTATTCCATCCATACTTCATCTAATACAGATAAAAATATTGGTACAGGTAAAATGAAATCATAAATTCTATATTCATTCCAGGAATCTGGTTATATTTTGATATGGCAAGTTGTGAAGAATCGCCACTTGCTTCAAAAGTTATGACATATATAAGTATTGGAAATTGCGATCTTTGTGGGTGGGTTCCAGAAGGGATTGGCAGATATATATCATCTTCACAAAAGGTCTTGCGTTAGCAAAAACATTTGGATATGTGAAATTTGAAGAGAGTTGGATAATTATTTCGCTTCCTTTGAGAGTTTTGTTTTACAAAAGCTTGAACCCTATATGGGGGAGGTACCAGAAAAAATGGTCCGATCTCTACCATATTTTAAACAGATCTTACGTTGATGGAAATATAGAGATGTACCAAGTCTGAATGGAATCAGATGTTAATTTCACGTTTTATGAGCTTCATGCATATTCAAAATTTTGACATTTTGTGGGGAAGGTACCAGAAACAGTGGACCCATATATTACACATTCACACCAGTCCTTGGGTTAATAAACATATTGTGATGTGTGTAATTTAAAGACAATCGGACATCTAATTTTATTCCAAATTTTGAACCTTTGTGGTGGAGGTAGTTGATGGAGTGGACCAATATTGTTCATTTTCGCACCTGACCTAGAACTGACGCAAATACTAGGACTCGCTAAGTTAGAACAAAATCGGATTATCCTTTCTCTTTGTATGCAGTAAAAAAATTATTTTGGAGTGGACCTATATTGGCCCTCTCCGAAATCGATCTAAGTTTAACAATAATATTACGATGTACTAAGTTTTGACCAATTCGGATACCCCTTTCAAGAGTTATCGTGTGCATCAGTCAGACAGACGGATGGACATCGCTAGATCGATTCAATAGAATAGAGTAGACGAATATGCAACACAATGCGATTCAAAATTCAAAGTTCCTGACTGAAACCCCGCTGTTTTGTCGTCACCGCTTTCTTATTGTTATACGTAATTCGATTGTAAACATATTTAAAGTAAGTGATCCACAAATTAGGTGAGCATATTGGTATATTCTTTCTTATACCAGAATATACGTACTCTTTGCGTCAATCTAGGGATGTCCGGCCGTCTGGCTGGAGCGCACGATAACTCTCGTCTATTTGATTCAAACTTGGTACATCGTAGCATTATTGACAAACTTAGCTCGAGTTCGAAAATAGTCCACTCCTTCTTGTACCTCACAATCTGGTATGAAGATGGAATATATTGGACCACTCCTTTCGGTACGTCCCCCACAAAGGGTCAAAATTTTGGCTACCTCAACCTTATAACATGCGAAACGGACTAGTATGTATATATGAGCTTTAACGTAAAAAATAATCTAAAAAAATAATCTTTGTAATAGTTTGATTGGACCAAGAATTAAGTAACACCTCGAAATGTTGGTTAAAATTTATCAATTTTTGTCACAATTTTTATCGAATGCGATTTTTTCAATTTGACTTTTTTGACTACTTTTTTAAAGTTTTTTCCACACCCTACAACACAGTGTGTTGAGGTTATGGTCCGATTCCCTTGAAATTTTGCATTGGTGTAGGTTTAAGGTTAGAATTCAAGCCTTTTGTTTTTGAAGATGCATATTTAGCAGTTCAAATGGACCAACAATTTTTTTTTCTGATTACGTAGTCGCTCTACAGGTCAGAATTGAAAACAAATCGACGCGGGATTTTGCAGGAGAAGAGAGTTAAGGACAGGGAAGAAGTTTATCATTTGGATGGCTGTTATATTAAATTGGCCGGGTAAAATAGGAAAAAACTTTTGTGTGAAATTGTTTTGAATACCTATCAGCACGACACGACCGAAATGCATTTCGACATAAGAGGGCTTTCAACATATTATGGTGTTGTAGGGTATCGCATGGTCGCCCGTGCATGATTATAGCCTTTGTTAACTTATTTTAATATATTGTAGAAATAAATATTTATTTTCTTCGGTGATTTATAGTAAAAGTATATGAAGAATAGGTTTGTCTTTGACGTCATCCTTCCAAAATTATGCTTTTTTGAATATTTTTACATAAAGTTCGTCTTTAACACTAAAATTATTTTCTGACGTTTAGGCAAGATATAGACTTTTGACTTTATGGCAAATAATTTTGTAAAATATTTTGAGTTGCCACGATACTGTTTAAGGGAGTTTTTAAACATATTTGGAAAAAAGGCCCGAAAAGACCGCTTTGTTGACTTGTTTGTAGGTTAAAATTTTCCACCTAAATTATCCTTGTATTGTTTTCTGTAACACTACAAATAAATGGATACCCCGGAATCTTAATCCGATAATTAAAAAATGTGTATGATTTTGGATCGATGAAAAACGTCTTTGATGGAATAGCTTCACTTCAGAGAAGGGTATCGGAAATAGTGTTGATTTCTTCTTTGCCACAGAACGAAAAGAATCCTTTTATTTCTAAAAATATTGGGAAAAGTAGCGACTAATTATAGAAAATACTTTGAATAATTCGACAATTCATTTGTAAAGACTTTGATGTAGAAACTAATTTTTAAGACAATAAATGCGAATTTTATTTAAATGAATTCTTCAATGGCAATGATTTAAAAGTTTTCAATTTTTTGAATTTGCTGTAATTTATTGTCCCAACCTAGCAGAACTTTAACCTTTTTTCCATCAAAACTAAAATGTTGTTTCGAAAAGAATTGTTAAACATATATTCGGAAATTGAATCATTTACTGCCATTAAGAACTATTACGGCAAATTACAAACAATTGTCATAATTACCTTTGACGGCACTGTATGTAAGGAAATTACAAAAGGAAATCATTTGAGTCGCAAATGTAGTTTTCACCTTTGGGCCTCATTAAAATGTCGGCGCAATTAGTTGTGGATTTGTGCCTTTGATATGGGAACGGTAGCATGTGTGTGTGTGAGTGTATTTGGATGGATGGTGATGATTTGTCTCAATGCTCCATAAACCGCATTAAATGAAAGTTGGGCAATGGAAAAATAAATCCAAAGCAAAAAACATAGAAACAACTACTAAACAAGTTGCCTTCAAAGACCTACATTTTTTGCATTTATTTATGTCATTTGCATAGAGTGAAGAGAGTATTACAATCAGAGCGACAGACCGGCAAACGGATCTTAGCAGAACAACAACGACAAACACTCATACACACACACTTTGTAATCAAACCTGATTTCCTTCCGTTTCCTATTCAATGGCTGCTTTGTAGTTTTTCCTGTTTTGTTTTTGTGGTTATCCGTTTTTGCTTTTAGCACAAAATGACTGTCGAGGTATTCAAATAAAGTTTTTTTGTTGTTATTGTTATTGCTATTCAGTTTTCCTTTATTGTTTTTTCATCCAAAGGCAATATATAACGTTGGAGAGAGAAAAGGATTGTCGTCTGCAGCTCGGGTTTTTTTTTCTAATTCTAATTTAATTTCCTACAAAATGACAATATCTTAATGAAGAGCCGTAATTGTGTGTTTTTGTGGCTTTTCATGGAAATCAGAAAAAAAGGAAATGAAAAAAAAAGAAATAACTGAATATGAAATAAATAATTAAAAGAATATCAATCAATTCCATGACACTGGCTGACACACGCCGATGAGCGCAGGTATTTGTTTCGAGGGAAAAAATATGTGGAAAAGGCAGACTTTTAAATGTCAACCTCTTCAAATGTATTGGACGTGGTTGCCTGAAAAGGTCACTGGTTATAATTGCGCTTAGAAATAAAAAGGATTTCCCTTTTTGTAACCAAGAAAAAGAATTACTTCTCTTTGAGTGTTCTTTTCATGGCATAATTAAAATTCCAATAAAAGGACGTAAATTAAAATTATGGAAATACATTTCTTTGAATGTTATGACGTCATGGTAGGGTAACACCTACATAAAATCCCTAAAGTTTTAGTTTTTTTTTTTAATAAATTGTTCAAAGTCGACTGAAAAGAATCCATTGTTAGCAGATTCTTCAAGGTCATTTTCGCCCAAGAGCTTGTTAAAACCACTAAATCTTAAACAGCCTAACTCTTGCCAACATTTAATATGAATAAATAATAATAAATAAATAAATAAATAATATAATAATATGAATAAATAAAAATATTTGATCTGGATTATATAGGATTAGGGGGCTATATACAGGGTAAAGATAAACAAGTAAGCAAAGGCTATGGTCGTGCGGGGCCGAACATGTGATACCCTACAACACTACAATTTGTTAGAAGCGCCCTTATGTCCTAATCCATTTTAGAAGATTTTATGTCACGAAACACTGCCCATATATTACCCTTAGCATTTTGACCAGGGACATTTGCTCAATATTTACCCACTCCGTCGTGCTGTTAGTCGTTGTGGTCCATTTTACAGATAAATATAATCCAATGGTCATCCTACATGCTAGAATTCTTCCCTGTCCTTAACTCTCTTCTCAGGCGTGTCGATTGGCTTCAATTGTGTAGTCAGGAATTTTTTTCTGTTTTTGGCTCATTTAAACCCCTAAATATTTTGCGATCGTCTCCAACAGCAAGACGCCTCTCTGTATCTCCAAATTCAGACTCATCTATATGATTTGCTTGTCTACAAAATTTTTCTATATTTTTTTTCTTCAGCGAAATCAGCATAAAGAAGGAAGAAGTTCGCCTTTTGTGTATTTCGGATATCGCCTGTAAGTAATCTTGGTATTTTTTCAAACAAAAGTAGTGGTCCATTCAACCAGCTGTCCTAAACTCTAATTTCATGCCAGATTTCGTGTACTTTGGATTCTATTTGGACCTTTATAACGGCTTCAAAATCAGGAACAGTATTAGTTGTTGGTCCATTTCAACACCTAAATATATTGTGGACATCTTTGAAACCAATAGACCCAGCCATTCTGAGCCTAACCCCACCTTTGTGAAAATGTTCGTGAGGATCGGACGATAACTGCAATCTGTATATAATAAACCCAACCTGTCTTGTAAGGTGAAAAAATATTACAGAATATACACTTCAATATTTTAAGTCAAATTGAAAAAATCGCATGCGATAAAAAATATGAAAAAATAAAAAAAATGTCACAAAATACTACAAAATCTATATTAACATCATTAGTGACATCTTTTTATGCGATTTTTTTAGATTTTATTCATTATGCCATAAGGGCATTCTGAATTGACAAAACTTGTCAAAAGCGGTCCAGCCATTCTTGAGATATAAGCATTCTAGCTAACATCCCCTTCCTTTGTATACATACATTGTATATATTTCGCTATATATATCCGATATATTTACTATCAGCATATACGTAACGGTCAGGATTGACCTGTTCGTCCATTTGTAATTTCGCCGGGAATAAAATATTGGCGGTTTAATGGAAAATTTGACTTTTATTTAAATGTTATGGTCTATTTCACCCACTAAATATTACCCGATGATCACCAAATTTGGATGACTTCTGCCCAGCCCTAAGGTCTAGCCCCATGCTAACTTTTGCTTTAATTGGTCTGCAATTGCGACCTGTAGAGCAACTGCAAAATCAGGAAAATTTTCAGTTTTTGGTCCATTTCAACCCCTAAATATTTTGCGATCATCTCCAAAAGAAATATGGTTCTATTCTGGGTCTAGACCCATCTCCATTCTAAATTTCGTGAAGATCGGGCCATAATTGCGACCTGTAGAGTGATTACAAATTAACATGGACAGACGGACGGACGGACGGACGGAAGGACATACATAGCAAGATCGACTCAGCTCGGCGAGATAGGAAGATCCATATATACTTTTCTATGTCCTAAACCAATATTTCGAGGTGTTACAAAATTTTTTGCCCAATCAAACTTATAATACCCCAAACTGCAACAAAGTCAAAAGTCATAATTTTTACATTTTTATATCCTAGAACACTATCTGTTGGATTGGGTCAAAAATTATGTAACACCTCGAAATATTGGTTTCCCACATAGGAAAGTATATATGGATCTTCCTATCTCACCGAGCTGAGTCGATCTAGCTTTGTATGTCCGTCCGTCCGTCTGTCCATGTTAATTTGTAATCAAGATATAGGTCGCAATTTTGGTCCGATCTTCACCAAATTGAAAATGGAGGTGGAGATGATTGCAAAATATTTAGGGGTTGAAATGGACAAAAAAAGTTCCTGATTTTGCAGTTACTCTATAGGCCACAATTATGAACCAATCGACGCGGAAATTTATATGGAGTTAGAGTTTAGGACTAGGCAGAAGCCTAGCATTTGGGCGGCCATCGGACAATATTTAGCTGGTAAAATAGACCCTAATTTTTATGTAAGAAAATAGGAACATTTCCACTAATCCGCGAATATTTTTAACGCCAGCCAAATCACAAATACTTTAAAAGGTCATTAAAAGGTAAAGTGATGCTGATAGCCAAGAAATCGGATATAGCAAAATAGGAACAATATATATGTAAAAGAAATATATCTTATATATTCTGTTTATAAGTCAAGAACCGCTGGGCCGACTTTACTATTTATTTTACTAAGGATACAATCTAAGAAAATCGCGGAAGAATATACCTTTAGATGAGTGAATATCTTTTCTTCCATTTTTTTTTTCAATTTTTGTCATATATTTTATCGCATGCGATTTTTTCAATTTGACGAACAATTTTAAATTGGAAATTTTCTAAATTTTTACACCCCTCAAAACTACGCTTTGAGGGTATTATATACATGTCGCAATTATCATCCGATCCTCACGAAATTGCACGGGGAGCGTTAGGGCCGGAATTAAAGCCTACTGTTCTTAAGATGTACATTTAGAGGTGCAAATGGACTAAAAAAATCTTATTTTTTCTAATTTTGTAGTCGCTCTATAGGCCACAATTGAAAACTAATCGACACGGAAATTCGCACCAGAAGAGAGTTAAGGACAGGGAAGAAGTCTAGCATTTTGGATGACTATTGGATTATATTTAACTATAGAATGGACTACAACTTTCGTATGAAATTGTGTCGAATACAACATGACGGAGTGCGTAAATATTAGCCAAATTCTCCGAGTCAAAAACCTGAGGGTGACATCTGGGCGGGCTCTTTGACATTATTTCAAAAACGAAATTTTCCAAAATTGAATTTGGATATAAGGAGACTTCAAACATATTGTTATGTTGTAGGGTATCACATGGTTGGCCCCGCACTACTATAGCCTGTACTAACTTGTGTTTTAAATGTTATTGAATGAAAGCTAAAAATGTCGGAAATAGCAACAAATTTTAGAATAAATTTAGATTTGTTCGAATTGGTCACCTTTGGCACGAATTATGGCCTTCAAATGGCCAATGAAACCGTCACACGCTGTCCGAAACCACAGTCAAGGGAACGGATTGGATTTATGGAAGTCCGTCCCTCTGTTCATGTATTTTTGTAAACAAAATACAGGTCGCATTTATTGTCTGATTGCTATGAAATTTTCAACCAATTATTTTCTGTGGCCCAACAACGAACACTAGTGAAATTTGGTAATAATCGGATCAGATTTGGATATAGCTCCCATATAAAGTGTCGAACGATTTTATAAGTATTCTGCACCAAAAGCATAATTTTGATATAGGTCCCAGTTGCTTGTTCCATCCGATTTGTGTTTAAATCCCCAAATTTCGTAATATTTACTCTATAACAGAGATATTTGGTTCCAGATATCAGATACAGTTCAGAAATACCTCTGTCAAATTTTGTCGAAATCGGCTCAGATTTGCATATAGCTCGCATTTATATCTTTATCCTATTTGACGTTTATTGTGCAAGAAATGTTCAAAATTAGGCCAATTAGAATGGACTTTGGCACATATGACAAAGAAGCAGCAAGTATTGAAAAATTGGTTTAAGATATAGTTATAGCTCCCATATATATATTTCATCCGAATGTGGGGGACATTCGTAATATGCACTCCACAAAAATTATATTTGGTACCAGATGTCAGATACAGCTCAGTAATACCTCTGCCAATTGTTATTGAGATCCGTTTAAATTTGAATATAGCTCCCATAAATATCGTCGTTCGATTTCAATATATTGTTCGCCAAAAGGCAGGATTTTTGGCAGAGACTATCAAATTTAGCATTGAATCAAACGTGTTGAATTCCGCCATGAAATAAAAAAAAAACTGCTGCAAAGTCAAACGCCATAATTTTTACATTTTTTTTTAATTTTATTGAATTAAAGCAAAACATGTCGGAAAAAGCTTCAAATTTTGGAATAAGTTTAGATTTGTTTGAATTGGTCACCTTGAGCATGAATTATGGCCTTCAAACGGCCAATGAAACCGTCACATGCTGCCCGAATGTTGCCTCGCGGTATTTTGGCCCATTCCCGGCGAAGAGCTTGCTTGAGGTGATCGACACTTTGGTTCTTTTTGGTGCCAACCTTTCTTTCCAAAATACTCCAGACACAGCAGTCCAACGGATTGGTATCCGGAGATTTTGGTGGCCATTGTGCGTTGCAAATGAAGCTAGGAACCTCATTTTGTAACAATTCTTGGTGGCGCATGATGAGTGCGATGTTGCAGAGTCATGTTGGAGTGTCCAATTCTGCGGCCAAAATTTTTGTCCAAGGCTTTAATGCACCCTCCAGAATATTTTCGCGACAATATTCGGCATTTATTATGATGCCACGGTCAATTAATACGAGCGGAGAGTGACCATCGGCTGTTATGGCGGCCCACACCATCACAATGGCCGCCGCTCGAGTTCTGGTGGCCAACCGAAGGTGCACATTTTCAGTTGACCTTTTTGGCAAGTAAACACGATCATTTTGTTTGTTTACAAACTGCTGGACAACGAATGTTTTCTCATCGGAGAAAACCAAATTCGGGAGTTCACCACTTTCGGCCAAGCGAAGCAACTTTTTAGCTCTTTTGAGTCTATTTTCTTTCTGTTGCGGTGTAAGTTCCTGCACTTTTTTGGAATTCTAATGCCCTTACCCCGAGTTCATTTTTCAATATTTGCCAAATGGAATATTGCGATATGTTCAGCTCACGAGCCATTTTCCTGCCACTGCGATGCGGGTTTCGATCAAGTCGCTTCTTTACTTTTCGAACCAATTCTGCTGATTGTGCTGTTGCTGTTTTCTTCCGTCCACTTCCATGACGTCGGGCTACGCTACCAGTATCACGGTAACGAGCAATGATGCGAAACACAAAACATTTATCCATATTTAAATGCTGGAGTGCTCTAACAATAGCCTTTTTGGGTTTTCAGCCAAATATTAGGATATCATACTATAATTTATTTTCTGGAAAATGCCCACAAAAATCCTTTGGTACGCTTGTAAACAATATAATGAGCTGTCACTGGAATAATTTTAACAGCTGTCGGACGAGTCGCTTCAAAATGACAGCAATGACAATTATTAACAAAATCAGCTCTGATTTGACATTTCGGCAACAATTTTCTTTGTAGATGTAGTTTTTTTTTGTATAGTTCTCATATGGAGTTTTCGACTTAATTTTCCAGACATATAATTAGTCGATTAATACTTTGGGTTTTTGTGTTTGCATTAATTCCTCTCAAAAAAATATTTAATGTCAGTCACCATGTCACGACACTTGAAAATTTGAAAGATTTTGAGGAGATCCGGAATAAAAAGTTGGTTGACGGCATAAAAAGTTGGGACGACCGATGTTAAATTTCGTGTTGAACTATTTTTATTTGTCCCCCGATATAATTCTTTGAGATTTAATTTGTCTTCTAATGGAATGTGTCCCTTACCTCATCTTAAGAATTTCATTTAATTTTGTTTAACAATCAACTAAATTTATTATCCGCAATCTATTATCCCCTGTAACTAATTGTAAATTATTGCTGTTAACATTCCTAAAATAAGAATTGAAATCAATTCATCTTCCACAAGAAATACCAAGAATTTCGAAAAACCGAAATGAAATATTCCTTTCATGAAAATGAAAATAAATGTTTGCGATTCGCCTTCAAATGAATTTAATTGAAACGTAGATGGAAATCGAAGCTGAATGGTGTGGAATTACAACAACCCAAGATTACATAGCCACATCCTACACCCACCTCCCTCTCTCTCGCCGCTTTTTTTTATCAGGACCCTTGTGAATAGAACACAATATGTGTTTTAGCTTTAAGTGAATAATAATCATTTAATTAATACCCCAAGGAGGAGTCCGACGTCTGCTGGGTACATTTCATGTTCCTTTAGCTGTGGCCATGTAAAGAAATAATCATGAAGTGTCCTGCAGAGAACAAGGCAAGATGATAATGGAATTCTCTCTCTCTCTCTCTGTTTTATCTCGTTTTTCTTTTCTTGGAACACAAGGATACTTTCATTTCGTGCATTTAAGATATGTTCTTTGTATCAAGTTATTGGGTTGTTTAACAAAAAATATTATCATTTAGTAATTTCTTGCATTGGTTTTAAGTTAAATGCGGACTTGTATAAGCAGCCAAAAACAACAATTGAAGCTAACTTTTTTTTATCCGTAACTCTTTTCTTCTTCCTCTCATTACAGATGTTTAAGTTGGGACACAATGAACTGAATTGGAAAGTTGTGTAAACGTCCATACCTCACTCACACCACTACACACACATTCAAAAAGGGGAGACAAAGTTTCTCAACTTCACAGCCAAGCCAAGCCAAGCCAAGCCAAGCGCAGCAGGTCCAGGAGCCGGAAGCAGAGCAACATCATTTGCTGTTGTTGTTCTTGCTGCACTCTCGCTGTGTTACAAAACAAAAGCAATTATGGCCGAACAGCAAAAACTTTCACTATGTCCACGTTTGGTGGACTACCTGGCGATTGTGGGAGCCCGTACAACACCGCCCATACACAAAGGACTGCCGGGCAACAAAACACCTCCGGTGCAAGTGAGTAAACAATCGACACGGACAATGAAACCACACGGACACACAGAGGAACTCCCCTTCGCAAGTCAAATGTTACGTAGGACTTGCAAAACTGCAATACATAATTACTTTTAGAATAAATTTTCTATTGAAACTCGTGCGGACAACACGAGGTCTGAAGACAGTACGCCTTCTTGGTTGATAGTGAAAATGAGGTTAGGAATGCCAAACCAAAGAATTTTTTTTTTCATCGGGAAAAAATTGCCTAAACCATAGGTTGGTATTTTTCCTATAAAAAATTGGTTCGACAATAGGTTGGACTTTTTACTATCGGAAAAATTGCTTCGACCTTAGGTCAGATTTTTTTTCTATAGAAAACAATTGCTTTGACCACAGGTTGGATTTTTTATATAGAAAAAAAATTGCTTAGACCACAGGTCGGATTTTTTTCTATAGAAAAAAAATTGCTTAGACCACAGGTCGGATTTTTTTCTACAAAAAAAATTGCTTCTTTAAAAAAAATGCCTTAGACGACAGGTCTCAGTCTGGAACTGAGGTCTTCAGATTTTTTTTATCAGAAAAAATAGACCTCAATCCGGAACAAAGGAAAAAAATAGACCTCAGTCCGGAACTGAGGTCTTCAGATTTTTTTCTATCGGAAAAAATAGACCTCAGTCCGGAACTGAGGTCTTCAGATTTTTTTCTATCGGAAAAAATAGACCTCAGTCCGGAACTGAGGTCTTCAGAGGTCTTTTCCGATAGAAAAAATAAACCTCAGTCCGGAACTGAGGCCGTCAGATTTTTTTCTATCGGAAAAAATAGACCTCAGTCCGGAACTGAGGCCAGCCAGATTTTTTTCTATAGAAAAAAATAGACCTCAGTCCCAAACTGAGGCCCGCCAGATTTTTTTCTATAGAAAAAAATAGACCTCAGTCCCAAACTGAGGCCCGCCAGATTTTTTTCTATAGAAAAAAATAGACCTCAGTCCGAAACTGAGGCCCGTCAGATTTTTTTCTATAGAAAAAAGTAGACCTCAGTCCGAAACTGAGGCCCGTCAGATTTTTTTCTATAGAAAAAAATAGACCTCAGTCCGGAACTGAGGCCCGTCAGATTTTTTTCTATAGAAAACAAGTAAAAAAAACATTAAGTTCGGCCGGGCCAAACTTTTAATACCCTCCACCCTAGGGTAAAAGAACATTAGAAGAAATGTGGCAAAAAACATTAAAATGCCGAATATCGGGAGGTACCGTTATATAGGGGCTACACCAACACGTGCACCTATAATTACAATGTTTCGCCACACGAACTAGGACCCATTATGACCCACAAATACCAACTTTTACACAAATCAGTGAAAAAATGTGGCATAAATCATCAAAATACCGAATATCGGGAGGTACCGTTATATGGGGACTATACCAGAACGTGGACCTATACATGCAATGTTTTGCCACACGCTCAGGGACCCGTTGTGACCTACAAATACCAATTTTCAGACAAATCCGTGAAAAAATGTGGCATAAATCATCAAAATACCGAATATCGGTACGTACCGTTATATGGGGGCTATACCAAAACGTGGACCTATACATGCAATGTTTTGCCATACGCTCAGGGACCCGTCATGACCTACAAATACCAATTTTCAGATAAATCCGTGAAAAAATGTGGCATAAATCATCAAAATACCGAATATCGGGAGGTACCGTTATATGGGGACTATACCAGAACGTGGACCGATATATCTCATTTTCAATACCAACCATCCTAGGGACAATACACAGACTTGTGCCAAATTTCAAAGGTCTACGTCAAATAATGTGGGCTCTATCGTGATTTCAACAGACAGACAGACAGACGGACAGACAGACAGACAGACAGACAGACGGACAGACAGACGGACATCGCTAAATCGTCTTAGAATTTTATGCTGATTATGAATATATATACTTTATGGGGTCTACGACGAATATTTAGAGGTGTTACAAACAGAATGACAAAGTTAATATACCCTCCTACCCATGGTGGAGGGTATAAAAATAGACCTCAGTCCGGAAAAAAATAGACCTCAGTCAAGAACTGAGGTCTTCAGATTTTTTTCTATCGGAAAAAAATAGTCCGGAACTGAGGCCCGTCAGATTTTTTCTATAGAAAAAAATAGACCTCAGTCCGGAACTGAGGCCCGTCAGATTTTTTTCTATAGAAAAAAATAGACCTCACTGAGGCCATCGGAGATTTTTTTCTATAGAAAAAAATAGACCTCAGTCCGGAAAAAAATAGGCCTCAGTCCGGAACTGAGGCCATCGGAGATTTTTTCTATCGAAAAAATAAACCTCAGTCCGGAACTGAGGCCCTCAGATTTTTTTCTATCGGAAAAAATAGACCTCAGTCCGGAACTGAGGCCCTCAGATTTTTTTTGTTATAGAAAAAATAGACCTCAGTCCCAAACTGAGGCCCGCCAAATTTTTTTCTATAGAAAAAAAATAGACCTCAGTCCGAAACTGAGGCCCGTCAGATTTTTTTCTATAGAAAAAAATAGACCTCAGTCCGAAACTGAGGCCCGTCAGATTTTTTTCTATTGAAAAAAATAGACCTCAGTCCGAAACTGAGGCCCGTCAGATTTTTTTATATAGAAAAAAGTAGACCTCAGTCCGGAACTGAGGCCCGTCAGATTTTTTCTATAGAGAAAAATAGACCTCAGTCCGAAACTGAGGCCCGTCAGATTTTTTTATATAGAAAAAAGTAGACCTCAGTCCGGAACTGAGGCCCGTCAGATTTTTTCTATAGAAAAAAATAGACCTCAGTCCGGAACTGAGGCCCGTCAGATTTTTTTCTTTAGAAAAAAATAGACCTCACTGAGGCCATCGGAGATTTTTTCTATTGAAAAAAATAGACCTCAGTCCGGAACTGAGGCCCGTCAGATTTTTTTCTATAGAAAAAAATAGACCTCAGTTCCGGAACTGAGGCTTTCAGTTTTTTTTTTCTATAGAAAAGCAATGGAACTCTGTCCGAAATTGAGGTCCTCCAATTTTTTTCTCTACAAATACCGAAACTGAGGCCACAGATTTTTGCCTTCGCCTTTTTCTCTATAAAAATGCCTTCGACACACATGCGGCAGATTTTTTCTATCGAGGAAGTGTGCCTGATTTATTTCCCTTATAGCTGACATTACGACCGACAAATACCGACCTATATGCCCCTTACTCAAATTCCATTGCTTTAAAAATTAAAAAAAATATTTTTCTTCGTCTAGATTCCCGAACTGTTACGACGTTATCCACCTTCGGATCATGCCGACTTTCCGCTACCCCTGGATATGGTATACTTTTGCCAACCAGAAGGCTGCACTACGGTGGGGCCACGAAGAACAGGCTCTGCAATTCGTGATATGACCTCTTTTGTATTTGCTCTAACGGACAAGGATTCGGGTAAGACACGCTATGGGATTTGTGTGAATTTCTATCGGCCGGTGGATAAGCCGCAACCGAATGCGGATAAAGCTCAAGGACACAGTACAACATCCACAGCACAAAGTGGACGGGGCAGACGAAGTTCGGCGTTTCGTCGCGAGTCATGGCGCAAGAGTATGGAACGGAGTTCTGATTCGGCATTCAGTAGGCAAGTATAAAAGTGGCCACTAAATATTAATTTTCTATTAGATTGGTTTGCTGCTTTGTAGATGTCCTCCCTCTATCAGTTTTTCTGCTTCCTTCCCCCCCAAAAATAGTAAAATTCTTAGCCATCCTTTGTAAATATAATTTCGCTTGTGCCATTCGTAGCGCTTAACATTTTGCAATTTGATATAATTCTCTTAATAGTTACGGCCTTCTAACTTCTTCTAGCGACTACAGAAGTAACGTCGCACCCAGTGATTCAGACCGTGAAATGACATCCCGCAGAGATTCCGATACGCAACATGGCCCATATGGCGGTGGCGGCCATGGTGGCCAATACATGCAACAACAGCAGCAGCAGCAACAACAACAGCAAGTACCCAAATTAGGTCTAATGGCACCCTCAGGTGATTCCGAGTCTGGCGGCAGTCATTCACCCTCACCGCGTGCCTCCCGCAAACGCACCAAGTTGCGTAATCAATCGCTGACCTCATTGTGCATCATCTCCCACCATCCGTTCTTCACGACGTTCCGTGAATGTCTGTTCATCCTGAAGAAGATAATCGACGCGTGTAATGAATCGTCGTCGCCCAAGCGATTGGGTGCATCGCAGAAACAGTACAAGGACAATGTTTGGACAGTGTTGACCGGTTTGGCCAGCGAGTCAACATCGTCGATAATGTTGCACGATGTCAAGGAGATTGAAACATGGATTTTACGATTGTTATCGACACCAGTTCCCATACCGGGATCGACAAGAGTTGAGGTGAGTTGAATGGGTAAGAGGATGTACGGGAGAGGAGTTTTGGGATGGTATTTTGTGTTAAGAGTATAAATGGCTTAATTAACAATGTTTCTATTGACGTAATGTATTGAAAGCTGGGAAATTATTACTCTAATTTTGTCCTGCTTAAAAAATAAGAATGGAAGTCAAAATGAAAGAAAACGGGTCGAGAAGGCGCCCATGCTTAGAAAAAAACGGTACGACAGAAAGTAAAAGAGTAATCGGATTTTGGATGTTTACTCTCATTCGAAAATGAGCAAAGCATACTCTCTCTCTCATTCAAGTGGCATACAAAAATGTAGTATACTCAATATACTCTCAGCCATATGGCTAGAGAGGATATATATTATTTGATACGCCAAAAAGGTGCCTCATCGAAAAAAAACGGTTTTAGATCCTATGTCTCGTTGGACCAAATCCGTTTTAGGACATTTGGAGTCTATCTAGTAATGTCCCCCTGTCTGGCTGTTGCGCACAATAACTCTCGAAGGGACTATCCGATTTGGTTCCAACTTGGTACATCGTAATATTATTAACAAGCTAAGATCGAGTTCGGAGTTCTGCAATATCGGTCCACTTCTTCTGTACCACACCCACAAAAGTTCGAAATTTTCAAAAAAATATTTTGCTACACAGAAAGAGAAAGGATAATCCCATTTTGCTCTAGTTTTGCAAATCCTAATATGGCCCTATGTGGGGAAAGTACCAGAAGTAAATGCCCGATGTCTACCATATTTACAACAGCTCTTGTGTTAATAACTGGGATGTATTGGGATGTGTTAAATTTGAAAAGAATCGGATGCTTATTTAAATTATTAGAAATATCGTTATTAAAAACTTTGATCCGTTGTGGGGGAGGTACCAGAAGGAGTGCTCCTATATACTCCATCTTCACACCATATTGTGTATTGATTGTAAGTTTAAAGGTAATAGTAATAGTTCGTTTCGCGTTTTGTTCATCCGTTCAAAATTAACAACCGTTGTGGAGGATGTACCAGAAGTAGTGGACCGACGTAGACCATCTTCACAAAGGTAAAAATATTGGAATGTGTGTAATTTGAAGACAATCGCACTCTCATTTTATAGGAGTTACAATTATTCAAAGTGTTGATCCTTTGTGAGGGAGGTGCTTGATGGAGTAGACCGATTTTTTCCACTTTCGCAGCAGATCTATAACTGTTGACAATATTAGAATTTTCAAAGTTGGAGCAAAATCGGATGATTTTTTCTCTTTCTAAGAAGCAATATATTTTATTTGAAAATTGTGGTCTTTTTTGGGGAGATAACAGAAGGAGTGGACCGATATTGACCATCTCCGAACTAGATATAAGTCTGATAATAATATTACGATGTACCAAGTTTGGTACATCGAGAGTTATCGTGCGTACCAGCCAGACTAGACAGACACGCTTAGATCGCCTCTAAATGTCCTGAAACGGATTTGCTCCAAAGGACCTATGGTTTAAAAACTTTATACCTCTACCAATTTACACCTCATCTAAGGTTTCAGCCATGTGAGAACAGCAAAAGAAATTGACAAATATTACCAAACGTGTGTAGTCAAACAAAAACTACAGAGATATTCTTCAAATCTCCACGAGTTCGGTCTTCAAAAATATTTGTAAAGAACACCACATTCTTAAAGGTGTTACGAGTAAAGCCTTTAAAAATATCCTTGAAGGAATCCAAAATGCTGTTATCGGCAGCTTTTAAGCAAAATGATCCAAAGTGGTGTCTTTTTAAAAAATGTTGAACGATCTACGAGTACAGCCGTTATTAAAACCTTTAAGAAATTGTTAAAGGGTCTACGAGTACAAAATAGAAAACTTTCCTTTCTACAGGATTAAAGTTGTTCCATTCAAGCCATAAAAAGATATAAAATATTCCTAGATGATCTACGAGAGAAGTCAAAAATATAATTTATTGAACCACGAGTGTTACCTTTAAATATGTCCTTAAAGAATTTTCTAGACCATTCGTAGGATAGGTAAAAAATTATCGATTTGTTCGTCTTGTACGGCCAAAAAAGAGCCATAAGCAGGTATCCCTCAAGTATATTTCCGAAGGCACCTTATGAGCAAAAACTATTCTTAGATGATTCACGAGCAAGGCGGCTCCAAAAATATTTTCGAAGGATTAGTAAAGCTTCATTTTTTTTTTTTGATAATAATCTCATAAGTATCCTTCAATGTTGAACCTTGAGAGCCTCGAGAATTGCTTTCATACTTTTAAATAATTCAGGAGTACCTCACTTTAAAATAACTTTAGATTTGTTCGAATTGGACACCTTTGGCACGAAATATGACCTTCAAACGGGCAGTGAAACCTTCACCGGCGAAGCGCTTGCTTGAGGTGATCGACACTTTGATATTTTTTAGTGCCAACCTTTCTTTCCAAAATACTCTAGACAAAATAGTCCAACGGATTGGTATCCGGTGGATTTTGGTGGCCATTGTGCGCTGGAAATGAAGCGAGGAACCTCATTTCGTTACCATTCTTGGGTGGCGCATGCTGAGTGCAATGGTGCTGAGTCCTGTTGGAATGTCCAATTCTGCGGCCAAAATGTTTGCGTGCCCGAAGTCTTTAATACACCCTCCAGAATATTTTCGCGATTATATTCGGCATTTATTCTGATGCCACGGTCGATTATTACGAGCGGAGAGCGACCATAGGCTGTTATGGCAGCCCACACCATCACCATGACCGGCGCTTGAGTTATGGTGGCCAACCGAAGGTGCACACTTTCAGCTGGCCTCTTAGGGAAGTATTTACGATCATTTTCTTTGTTTACAAACTGCTGGACAACGAATGTTTTCTCATTGGAGAAAACCAAATTCGACAGTTCACCACTTTCGGCAAAGCAAAGCAACTCCTTAGCTCTTTTGAGTCTTTTTTCTTTCTGTTGCGGTGTAAGTTTCTGCACTTTTCGGAATTTCGATGGCTTTAACCAAACTCAATATTTGCCGAATGGAATATTGCGATATGTTCAGCTCACGAGCCATTTTTCTGCCATTGCGACGCGGGTTTCGATCAAGTAGCTTCTTAACTTTTTGAACCATTTCTGCTGATGTTGCTGTTTTCTTCTGTCCACTTCCTTGACGTCGGGATACGCTACCAGTATCGCGGTAACGAGCGATGGTATGAGACACAAAAGATTTATTCTGATTTAAATGCATGAGTGCTCTAACGATCGCCACTTGTGGTTTTCCAGCCAAATATAAAGAAATCACACTATCGCGCTTGAATTCCATTACGAATATCATTTTTCTGGAAAATTCTCACCAAAATGCTTTGGTACTCTTGTAAACAATATAAAGAGCTGTCACTGGAATAATTTTAACAGCTGTCGGACGAGTGGCTTAGAAATGACAGCAGTCTGAAGTTGGTTGCAGTTTTTTCATCTCATCCTTATCCTTCATCTCACCCTGTATCCTGTACCCATAAAATGCCATCAATATATTCCGAAAATCTTCAAAATATTCTAAAAGGACAAGTACAGCTTTCAAAATTTATCCTCACAGATCCTGTAGTAAAGCCATAAAGAGCCAAAAAAATCGTCTTCAAGGATTTACGAAAACAGCTTAAAAAAAGGAGCTTTCAAAAAATACCGAACAAAAGGCCGTTGAAGGCATGCATCTCAGAAAAGGTTGGCTAAAACCTGGAAGAGGACTGACATTTTTGCAGGCGATAAGTTTTTCAAAAATACCGAACAAAAGGCTGTTGGAGGCATGCATCTCAGAAAAGGTTGGCTAAAACCTGGAAGAGGACTGACATTTTTGCAGGCGATAAGTTTTTCATCCGCTGAATTCTTCTAAATTGAGTAATATTCTATTATTTTTATCAAAACAGGCACATGTTCCTGCAATTTTCCCAAAATTAATCTCTTTATGTTGATTGTTTTTCTTTCCAGGTTGGTGTCCTCTCTCCAACGGTCCACGATCCACTGACATTTGCCCTGCCCGATCATACACGTTTCTCCCTCGTTGATTTCCCACTGCATTTGCCACTCGAGCTGTTGGGCGTGGAGACGTGTTTGAAGGTTTGGACACTGATAATGTTAGAGAACAAGGTGTTGTTTCAGTCGCGCGACTACAACGCGCTCTCAATGTCGGTGATGGCATTTGTCACAATGTTATATCCATTGGAATATATGTTTCCGGTGATACCATTGTTGCCGACATGTTTGAGTTGTGCCGAACAGCTGTTGTTGGCACCAACGCCATTTGTCATCGGGGTGCCGGCAACATTTTTGGTTTACAAAAAGAATTTCAGGTGAGTGGGGTATTTGAGAGGTGAGAGTTGAAGTTGATTGAATATTGAATGAATTTGATGTCATCTAGGTTGCCCGATGATATCTGGGTTGTGGATTTGGATTCAACAAAATTAACACCACCTTCGGGTGGTTATGATGAGATTCCACCTCTGCCCGAGCCGGAGGGTACCATTTTGAAAAATCATCTAAAGCAGGTAAGTTTTATCAACAAAAAATATTTTTTTTATTTGATGACGATGCTATACAAGGTTCTGGATGTCGGTTTGAGATTAGAAGGAAAACATTGATGCGTTTAAAATATAAATATTTTTTCTCATATCCTGAGTAAAGTCTTTAGTTTATTCTCATTTGACGAGTTCGACATCCAGAAAATGACTGTAAATTAATGAAAAATAAAATAATGATAATACTGAACATACATATGGGTATATGTGAGTGTATTAAACATAAATGTGGATTATCCGAACCAATATAAGCTTTGTCAATGTACAGCTATCATAAATCTGAAAACATTAATTTTAACCTAACACTTTATAAAAATTCTCTATATATTTGCTAATTGGATTGAATTATTTTCCATAAATTTTTTTTTCTAAAATTTTAAAATTGGCAACATTTCTTTTTATGCATTTTCTTTTCTTTACAAAATTTTCTTAATCAACTTTTCTTTTGAATTCGAAAATTTCCTATTTTTTTTTCATTTTGTGTATTCACGATCAAAATTTATTCTACTTAATTATCTTCTCTATCTATCTCTCTCCCTTTCTATGCTATACAAATATAATACAAACCATCTCAAATAAACAATCATTAAAAAAAACAACAACAACATCAAAACATAAAACATCTAATTCGTGTGTGTATGTCATTTGTCAAATAAACAAACAAACAAAAAACACAGGCTATGCAACTTATGGATGAAGCTGGAATTTGTGTAAATATCTTATCTTACCTTTCTGTGAATATTTTCTATCTACTCTTCCTGCCTTCTCCTTTCCTATTACATGTCCTTTGCATGTTTGATGTATAAATATATATTTTTTATTTGTTTGTTTTTATATAAATAAATATGATATTTGTATTTTTATACCCTCCACCAAACTATGGAGGGTATTTTAACTTTGTCATTCCGTTTGTAACTCCTCGAAATACTCATGTCAGACCCAACAAAGTATATATATTCTTGATCAGCGTAAAATTCTAGGACGATTTAGCCATGTCCGTCTGTCT
Organism: Musca domestica; assembly: GCF_030504385.1. Classification (NCBI taxonomy): domain Eukaryota; kingdom Metazoa; phylum Arthropoda; class Insecta; order Diptera; family Muscidae; genus Musca; species Musca domestica. Next base: position 400,109 of record NW_026712380.1, on the reverse strand, counting down.
GTCTGTATGTCTGTCTGTGTGTCTGTCTGTCCGTCTGTCTGATGTAATCACGCTATCTTTCGAACGAATTGAGATAGAAGGCTAAAATTTTGCACATATATATATTTTGCCAGTAGGCAGGTTAAGTTCGTAAATGGGCCATGTAGGTCCACATCTTCGTATAGCTCCCATATAACGGTACCTCCCTATATTCGGTATTTTTATGATTTTAACGTCATGATTAACCGGAATTGTTTAAAATTTGTTATTAGAAGTTCGTAATGGATACTACAGCCTATGACAGAAAATTGTCTGTGTAGGTCCAGGTCTTCGTATAGGCCCCACATACCAGTACCTACCTATATTCGGTATTTTGACGAGTTTAGGTACAATACCAACCGAAATTGTTTGAGACACATATTTGAAGTTCGTAATGGATACTAAATCCTAAGACAGAAATTTGTCTATGCAGGTCCACGTCTTCGTATAGCTCCCATATAACGGTACCTCCCGATATTCGGTATTTTGATGATTTTAGCGACATTATTCACGGGAATTGTTTAAAATTTGTTATTAGAAGTTCGTAATGGATACTACAGCCTATGACAGAAAATTGTCTGTGTAGGTCCACGTTTTCATATAGCCCCCCATAAAACGGTACCTCCCGATATTCGGTATTTTGATGATTTTAGCGACATTATTGACCGGAATTGTTTAAAATTTGGCATTTGAAGTTCGTAATGGATACTACAGCCTAAGACAAAAAATTGTCTGTGCAGGTCACCGTCTTCGTATAGCCCCCATATAACGATACCTCCCGATATTCGGTATTTTGATGATTTTAGCGACATTATTCACCGGAATTGTTTCAAATTACGTATTTAGAGCTCGTAATGGGAACTACAGTCTGTGACAGAAAATTGTCTATGCAGGTCCAGGTCTTTGTATAGGCCCCACATACCAGTACCTCCCTATATTCGGTATTTTGACGAGTTTAGGTACAATACCCACCGAAATTGTTTGAGATGTCGTATTTGAAGTTCTTAATGGATGCTACAGCCAATGGCAGAAAATTGTCCATGCTGGTTCAGGTCTTTGCACAGCTCCGATATAACGCTCCCACCCTATATTCGGTATTTTGATGATTTTAGCTACATTATTCGACGTTTATTTGAAGTTTCGAATTTGAATATGATAATGACTTATGGCAAACAATGCCCATGTAGGTTCACGTCGTATAGACACCAATATTACGGCTATATTCGGTATTTGTAAAATTTTAACAGAATATTTTAAGGATTTTATTTCCAAATTCGTTCCAAATGGTGAAGGGTATTCAAAGTTCGGCCCGGCCGAACATACTGCTTTTACTTTTTGGATTTTGGGGCAAAGACTCAGCCCTTTAGAACAGATTCGACGCACTGCAGTCCTGATTCAAATATGACACCCTAGTTCCAATTCCGACGTGCAACATTAGCCCTAAAGGAAAGTGAGTTTTGTGGAGAGAAGCCAGAGGAAAAGGTGACATCTACCTATTCAATTCCGCCGCTCCTTCCCGTGAAACTCACTCTTCTCTCCTGTAAACATTTCCCAAGCTTTTTTGGAATACAACTCAATTTTACCCCAATATTTTATGTTTTGTAGTCATTTGCACTGAAGTTTGGCCGGGCCGAACTTTTAATACCCTCCACCATTTGGAAGGAACTTGAAAAATTACAAAAATCTTTCGGAAACTACCACTTAAATGAAAACTGTTATATGGAGCCTATACGAAGACGTGAACCTGCATAGAATTTTTTTGTCATAGGCTGTAGCACACATTACGAACTTTAAATATGAAATTTGTTACAATTCCGCTGAATAATGTCGGATAAAAATACGAGTATTATGTCTTCATATACATGGACCTACATACGATTTTTTGTCATGGGCTGTAGCACACATTACGAACTTTAAATGCTAAATTTGAACCAATTCCGGTGAATAATGTCGCGAAAATCATTAAAACACCGAATATCGGAATACCGTCATATGGGTAAACGTGAACAATTTTTTTTTGTCATAGGCTGTAGCACCCATTACGAACTTTGAGTACGAAATTTGTTACAATTCCGGTAAATAATGTCGCATAGCAATACCAAGTATTGGGAGATACCGTCATATGGGGGGGGGGGGGTCTATACGAAGACGTGGACCTGCATAGAAAATTTTGGTCATAGGCTGCAGCACCCATTACGAACTTCAAATACGAAATTTGAAATAATTCCGGTAAATAATGTCGCTAAAATCATGAAAATTCCGAATAATGGGAGGCACTGTTATATAGGGGCTATACGAAGACGGGGACCTGCATACGATTTTTTCCACAGGTTGTAGTAACCGTTAAGATCTTCCAATACAAAATTTCAAACGATTCCGGTAAATAATGCTGCTGAAATCATCAAAATACAAATCCCAATATTTTTATCAGTGCTATGTCAGGTCCACACAAAGGGTAAAATTTTGAATAACTACAACTCTTATAAAATACGAAATAGGTATCCGATTCTGTTCAAATTTCACACAATTCAAACCCCGCAAAAAGGGTTCAAGTTTTGAGAAAAAGCTCATAAAACGATGACAGAAAATTGTCCGTGCAGGTCCACGTCTTCGTATAGACCCTTATATAACGGCTACATTCGGTATTTTTAAGATTTTAACGAAAATTTCCGAACTTACAGCTTTCTTACATGTTTTTAATTTTTTTCGGAGGTAGGTATTTGTACCCTAATTCCGGGAAAGTATTTTTTTCTTGGGTACGAATCAGGATATATGATCCGAAAATGCGGTTAAAAGACCCGGAATAGACCAGAATCTGCATACCATATGAACACTAATGAAAATACGTATACAATAAGTGGTCACAGGTATTTGAAACGGTTCGACAGTTATTTAAAAATTATTAAATTTTTTGGAATCGAATTTTTAAAAAATCCCCCAGAAGTGAAAAACAATGTGTGATCTTTCCTGGATTTAGATATGTGGGGCTTTGAACCCGATCGATCCGATTCTGTTCAATACATTGAAATTTTCAGTATGAAAAACTTTACTTCGCTTAGCCGGCAATTATAAAAGTATTAAATTAAGAAAAAAAAACAGAGGCGAAACTCTCAAGCCGTAACTAAAGGCCGGCTACCTTAATTTCAAATTTAGAAAAACCTTGGTTCGATGCCCTGAACAAAATCAGTTGAACAATTTTGTATAATTCAATTTTTGATTTTCCAAAACTAAGTCGATTTTGATTTTGGATTTTTAGTTTCGTCAACATTTTTAAGGATTAGAAAATCGAAATTTGATTCTGCTTTTAGTTCGTATGAAGAACGAAATTGACAAAAAATCACGGAAATAATCACGTATTTTAGGAGATATAGGTATGAGAAGGAGCGAGAGAATATTATTCACAATCACTCCTGACCTATGTATGATATAAATATTTCGATATTTTTTTTAGCCTTTTTGAAGAAGGCAAAAGAATGAGGTGACCAATATTGCTCATTTCGACCCTGATCTGAGTTCGATCCATATTGAGCAATCTTATTACTCAATATGGAATTTATATATATTTTATATTTTAAAGTTTGTGGGGGAGGTACCAGAAGGTGTGGATAAATATTGTAGATCATCGAACTAAATATATATTTTAAAAATATTACGATGTAACGAGTCCGACAGAGGGACTGGAAAACGGACTGGTGAACATGGCTAAATCAGATCTAGAGTCTAGAACTTTATTTCGGTGTGGTACATTTTGGCCGTTTCAAGTTATTCATACTCCCTGAAGCCATCAGGATATGAGGGTATATTTAGAATATAGAAATATACAATTCTTCAGAGGTAAAATCGATAACAAAAAGTAGACGTTGAGAGATCAAAGCCCACAGATCAAATTCGACTTCGGATGACCAATGTGATGGCCAAAATGTGTCTCATCGAAGTAACAGTTTTCCCATTTTAGGACATTAATTCGATCTATCCATGTCCATCTGTCTAGAGATTTCGTGTACACGATCGTTTGAAAAAAGTGATCCAGTTTGATGCAAATTCTACCTTCCCCAGAAAAGTTCAGAATACAGATGCAATACAGATAAATATACATATCTCATATTGAGTAAAGGGAGTATCCAAACTTCTCACATTGTAATATTTATGTCAGACTTATATCTGATGCCAAAATGAAAAATATTGGTCCACTTCAAAATTTTCAAAATTCTGAATAATATTAACCCTTGTAGAAAATCGGAAAATCCATTTTGGAAATTCTTTTTAATTTCCCTCATTAAAATCTATAGTTTCTCATTTCCTATCTATCCTATCACTTCCTATTTCTATGCATGTACCCCAAGGTTTTGTGTAAAGCTTTTGTAATCTGCACCACAACTGTACAAAAACAGTCAATCAGACGGATCATTACTCATTACTAACATTAACAACAAATACATACATATATTTCTCCCGATTAATTAAATTAAATATTAGACCTAACCTGAAAAGAAATACGAGAACCCTTCTTCCCCAATATTTTCTTCAAAAGATCCGAATATTAACAAAAATTTCTCAATTAGGCTTTGAATTCCATGGCCAATGCGACTCCGGTAATGCCTGTGGGCCAGCACATGATTCCCACACCAAGGGATAGTCTATCCGAACCGGGGATGCTGGGGTAAGTATACACATTTTTTAATCCAAAGAAATAATTTTTTCAAAAATGTCCTGTCGGTCTTTTAGCTTCTCACAAAGCCGCTTGCCGGTGCAGTCACCCTCACAGTCGGCCTATGCCAGCCAAAGAAATTCGGTATCAACGCAGGGGGCAATGTCGCGTCAACCTAGTCCCATGAATTCGCCGGCTTTGAATCCTTTTGTTTTTGGTACCGATGTTGATTCCGTGGATGTGGCCACCAGAGTTGCCATGGTAAGTTTTTCTTTTCAAATTTTCTAAATAAATTTTAAAAATGTTTAATTTCCCTGCTTTAGGTTCGCTTTTTCAACTCCCAAAATACGCTGGCCAATTTTGCCGAACACACACGCACTCTGCGTCTCTATCCCCGACCCGTTGTGGCTTTCCAAATCAATAGCTTTCTGCGTTCACGGCCCAGAGCCTCACAGTTCCTAAGCATGTTTGCCAAAACTCAGGCTGTGGAATTTTTGGCCGAATGGTCGCTGACGCCTACGAATGTGGCATTTTTAAGGGTACAAACGGGCGTTATGGATCCCCAGCAGGTGGGTGACAAGCCGAAATGGTTTGCCAACTCTCTGACACCCATACGCTTTGCCGTCTGGGATGACAATAGTTCCTTGAATGGTGCCATCAAGGCCCTCAAACAATTGGAGTCGGCAGCAACGGATGAGAGTGGTTCCGATTCGGAGGGTGCCGACAGTTCTAGTTCCTCGTATTCGTCGTTAAGTGATTTTGTCTCTGAAATGGTTTCATCCGATCTCTCGCCCAGTTTGCACGATGTCTTTGGTTCGCACAATCGCCAACACAATGTCCCCAAAACGCTGTCAACAAACTTGGATCCGGCCTTGGTCTATCATCCGCCCAGCAAATTGCAATATCCGGAGGGTATGGTCGAACAAATGTCTTCCAAAGAGGATGAAGATGATCGTCCCGAAAGTCCAATATCCTCGTCGTCGAGTCGTTCGGATTTGAGCTCACCGAGTTTTAATAGAGATTCGGAGTTTGATTTTCCCTCGAAATCTTTTGAATTGGCGGCACCAGTGGCCCAAAGGCTGGAGGCCACCATTAAGGCGGGTAGTATGGAACAAGAGGCGGAAAGTGCTACAACATTGATGGTTAAGACGCCAGTATCAAGGACCAGCAGTGAGAAAAGGATACCGGTAGGACAGGTGATGGAAGAAAAATTAAATTGAAACTAAAAATTCTTTCTCATATCTTTCAGCCCCCCATTACTCCCGTCAAACAGCCGAGTGTCACAAACATTTTGTCCCGGGCCGGCAGCTCTGGCTCCAGTTCCAGCAGCCCCGGACGACAAAGTTCTCAGGGTTCGTTATTTGAAAACATTGCCTCACATGCCAAGGACTTGGTGCGTGAGACCACTCGACAAAGCAGTCAAGAGGGTATTTTGGCCCACATGGATAAGGTAGGTGCTGTCGTTCACTTAGAGCTGCGACTCCGAGGTTTGACCAACTAAATGTTGTGTGTGTATGTGTCTATGTTTTTGATATGATTTACTTTTTCTTTTACATAATTTTATTTTATTTTGAAACAACAACAAACTCCCCCTGCCCTTCAACCACTCTGACTAACACCGAAACCACACAACTTTTTTAAACTCAACTCAACCTCAACTTTAGACTTCTATGGATGATGATCTAGAAATTGATGATAAAATGATTCAGACATTCGAAAAGGTTTGTAAATGAATTTGTTCAGTTTCGAAAAAAACGAAAATATCCTTCATCCACCTTAAAAAAATGAAATTTGAAAATTAGCACAGATTTCTTCTCTCTGCGGAAGAACGAACAAAATTCAAAATTTATATCTTTTCGATTGGCCAAAATGATTCTCCATTGGTTTCCTTATAACAAAAATATATCCCACAAATATTTAGCTTAGCATTTTTTTTCTTCAAAAAATCAGTCATACTTTTTTTTTTTAATTTGAAAATCTTCTAATTTTGTTTTGCTTCGTAGAAACTTTTGTAAAATCAAGTAGTTATAGACTTCCTGAAAATCCGCTTTTTAATAAAAGTACTTCATATTCAGGTATAAAATATTAAACCGGTCAAATATCTCAATATTCAAAACAGAAAAATTGCAATTTTGTCCTCTTAAAAAAAAATTTTGAACATTTTTGAAGTGGCGCCCAACGTATCATTGCTAGTCTAAAACTTGATTCTCAATAAAAATATCAGCGGAGAATTGGTTCAACACTGCATAAGGCAAGAAGGATTTTTAGTTTTTAAACAGGCGCAATGGTACACTATTCCAGCAGGACCTAAGATCTACTCTTTCTCTTTAAAGTCATATCTTATCAGAACAGTGTTGGCATGTTTGTTCGGGAGACCGTGGTTACAAAATAGTTAGGCTTAATCGCATTATTAATGTTTTTATAAAAACAACTTATGTTTATTAGTGGAGAATACCTAGGAATACCTAGGTTTCGGAAAAAGCCACCGATCCTCATCAGTTCCCTTGTCTTTTGTCTGGGATATTCTCCCCAGGAGTTATTCTAAAAACAACTCCTATGGCACAGAAACTTTGACATTTTGGATGAGGCTCACTTTTGGTTTAAAGGTGTCACATATGACTGTTTTTTTTTTGTACCCTCCACCATACTATGGAGGGTATATTAACTTTGTCATTCCGTTTGTAACTCCTCGAAATACTTATGTCAGACCCAGAAAAATATATATATTCTTGATCTGTGTAAAATTCTTAGTCGATTTAGGGATGTCCGTCTGCCTGTTTTTCTGTCCGTCTGTCTGTATGTTGTAATCACGCTATCTTTCGAACGAATTGAGAAAGAAGGCTAAAATTTTGCACACATGCTTATTTTTCCACTAGGCAGGCTAAGTTCGTAAATGGGCCATATAGGTCCACGTTATCATATAGCCCCCATATAATGATACCTCCCGATATTCGGTATTTTGATGATTTTAGCGACACCTGAATTGTTTCAAATTTGGTATTTGAAGTCTTTAATGGATACTACAGCCTAAGCCAGAAAATTGTCTGTGCAGGTCCACGTCTTCGTACAGCCCCCATATAACGGTATCTCCCGATATTCGGTATTTGGATGATTTTAGCGTCATTATTCAACGGAGCAGTTTCAAATTACGTATTTAGAGTTTGTAATAGGAACGACAGTCTGTGAAAGAAAATTGTCTATGCAGGTCCAGGTCTTCGTATAGGCCCCATATATCAGTACCTCCCTATATTCTGTTTTTTTTTGACGATTTTATGTACAATACCTACCGAAATTGTTTGAGATGGCGTATTAGAACTTTGTAATGGATACTACAGCCTGTGACAGAAAATTGTCTATGCCGGTCCAGGTCTTCGCACAACTCCGATATAATGGTACCTCCCTATATACGATATTTTGATGATTTTAGCGACATTATTAACCGTTTTGTTTCCAGTTTCGAATTTGAATATGGTAATGGCTTATGACAAGCAATGCCTATGTAGGTCCACGTGGAATATAGCCGTTATATTGGGGTCTAAGATAACTGCTATATTCGGTATTTTTTAAATTTTAACAGCATTTTTTAAGGATTTTATTTTTTGAAAATCTCCAATTTTGTTCCAAATGGTGGAGGGTATTCAATGTTAGGCCCGGCCGAACTTACTGCTATTTAACTTGTTTTTTTTTTTTTGGAAATTCGTAATAGAACGGTACGAAAAAAAAACTAAAAGGTACTAAATTTAGCACCCCTTGTATTTGAAGAACAAGTTGAGCTAGAGCTCTAAAATTTGTAATGAGGGTCCCCAACGGAGTGTATGATAAATGTGTCAAAAGATTTTTATAAATTCGTGCTACAAGTATACGAAAATACTAAAATGTATAATACTTGGTACCATTTCGTATCATGTGAACGGTAAGAGCTAAAAAGTTGACATTTGGAATGGGAATCAAGGTTGAGCAGAAGAGTCGATGTACAGGTTGAGATAAAAAAAACCTGCAACAAAGTCAAACGCCATAACTTTGACATTTTTTTTTAAATTTTATTGATTGAAAGCAAAAAATGTCGGAATAGCATCAAATTTTAGAATAAGCCTAGATTTGTTCAATTGGTCACCTTTGCCACGAATTATGGCCTTTAAACCAGCCAATGAAACCGTCACACGCTGCCCGATTGTTGCTCTGCGGTATTTTTGCAAATTCCCGGCGAAGCCCTTGTTTGAGGTGATCGACACTTTGGTATTTTTTAGTGCCAACCTTGCTTTCCAAAATACTCCAGACACAATAGTCCAACGGATTGGTATCCGGAGATTTTGGTGGCCATAGTGCGCTGGAAATGAAGCGAGGAACCTCATTTTTTAATCATCCACAAATTATGGCCTTCAAACGGCCATTGATATTTTAGCCCATTCCCGGTGAAGCGCTTGTGATTGTGAGGTGATCGACACTTTGGTATTTTTTAGTGACAACCTTGCTTTCCAAAATACTTCAGACACAATAGTCCAACGGATTGGTATCCGGAGATTTTGGTGGCCATAGTGCGCTGGAAATGAAGCGAGGAACCTCATTTTGTAATCATTCTTGGGTGGCGCGTGCTGAGTCCTGTTGGAATGCCCAAGGTCTGCGGCCAAAATGTTTGCGTGCCCAAGGCTTTAATACACCCTCCAGAATATTTTCGCGATAATATCCGGCATTTATTATGCTGCCACGGTCGATTAATACGAGCGGAGAGCGACCATCGGCTGTTATGGCGACCCACACCATCACCATGGCCGGCGCTTAAGTTCTGGTGGCCAACGAGGGTGCATATTTTCTGCTGACCTCTTTGGCAAGTAAACACGATCCTTTTCTTGCTTACAAACTGCTAGACAACGAATGTTTTCTCATCGGAGAAAACCAAATTCGGCATCTCACCACTTTCTGCCAAGCGAAGCAACTCTATAACTCTTTTGAGTCTATTTTCTTTCTGTTGCGGTGTAAGTTCTTGCTCTTTTTGGAATTTCAATGACTTTACCCCGAGCTCATTTTTAATATTTTCCGAATGGAATATTGCGATATGTTCAGCTCACGAGCCATTTTTCGGCCACTGCGACGTGGGTTTCGATCAAGTCGCTTACTTTTCGAACCATTTCTGCTGATGTTGCTGTTTTCTTCCGTCCACTTCCTTGACATCGGTCTGCATTACCAGTATCACGGTAACGAGCGATGGTACGAGACACAAAAGATTTATTCACAATTAAATGCTGGAGTGTCCTAACGATAGCCACTTGTGGTTTTCCAGCCAAATATAAAGAAATCACACTATCACGCTTGAATTCCGAATTCACGAATAACTTTTTTTCTGGAAAATTCTCACCAAAATACTTTTGTAGGCTTATAAAAAATACAATGAGCTGTCACTGGAATAATTTTAACAGCTGTCGGACAAGTGGCTTAGAAATGACAGCAGTCTGAAATTGGTTGCAGTTTTTTTATCTCACCTTGTAATGAGCTGTCACTGGAATAATTTTAACAGCTCACGGACGAGTGGTTTAGAAATGACAGCCGTCTGAAGTTGGTTGCAGTTTTTTCATCTCAGTCTGTATACCCTGCATAATACCATGAAGGGTATATTAAGTTTGTCATTCCGTTTGTATCACTTCGAAATAAACATTTCAGATATCACAGCATAAAATAGATAAAATTCTAAGTTGATTCATTTATGCCTATCCGCCAGTATACCTATCAGTTCGTCCATGGGAAAATCACTCTAGTTTCCAAAGAAGGTTGATGACATTTTACTCAAATCTATTTTAGGCTCTTATAATTCTTGGTATTGAAAATATATGAAATAGGTCCAAGTTTTGGTATGGACCCACCCGCCACCTCCACAAAAAAAAAAAAAAAAAAAAAAATACCCACTTACAAACATATCTCCGGAATTTCGTTATTTTGACGTCAATTATAGCAAAATTGTCATTTTAGGTATGCAAGATCCTCTCCGACAGGAACTTGTAGACATTTTCAAAAGTATTATTTTTCAAATGCAAATGGTCGGACAGGCCGAACTTTTTTCCTTTTTACTCGTTCAGCTTAATTTGTGGTTCAGTACCACGCCGAGGCATTTAGCTTCCATTGAACTACTACACCATCCCCAGTCGGTGGATCAAAATTGGTAGTCTTGGTAATTTCAAGCAACTTTTTTCCTGAATTTCCGCTCCCAATTAAGCTGGATTTTTTCTTGAGGCCAGGCTTCGATTTAATTTGTGCTTTCTTCACACGTCATGGGAACACCACCAATCAGTGACAATGGAGATCACACCAAACAACGAACTCATTCATTTTGGTAATGATTATTAGGTCTCATGACACACCAAATAATTAATATCAGGATATATTTCATATTCACACAGCACATACGCCTCCCTTCCCCCTTACATTATTAACATTATTGATTTCACCTTCTAGCAGCACTACTCAAAATGTAGCTTAGAGTGTCTAGATTCTCTAACCCCAACTTGTATGTATCTTACCCATTCTAACATGTATTTGTTTTATCCGACAGCTAACTCTACATGCCAAGAAGGCAGCGGGTGAGGCCTCCAAGCAGGCTCTGGAAGTATCGAAGCAGGCGGCTGGAGTAAGCAAGAATACTTTTGAAGATTTGAGTTATGTCAGCAAATCGACATTGGGTGATTTGACCAAGACCGCCAAGGAGGCGGCCAGCAAAAAGGGTCTAATAAAAATCGATGAAAAAACTGGAGCTCCAATGAACACACAATCCCAGGGTCAAGTGGTGACACAGAAACAAATGACCAACTCGCCAAGTAGTGGCAGTAATTTCTTTTCCAATATTGGTACGGATTTCAATGGATTGGCCTCCTCGACCAGTACCATGTTTTCGGGGATGTTTGGGGGAAAGAGTAAGTCCCGATGTTATATTTCCAGAATTATATTTTAAATCTCTTGTTTTCTTTAGAAAATCAACAAAAACCCCAACAACAGCAGCAACAACAACAGTATCATCCCCAAACCATGGGTCCTAAGTCAAAAAGTGGCCTCGGGTTTGATCCCTTCCCAGGGCGCAAAGGTTTGGTGGAGCGCACTCCCTTGATAAAACATTCTGGCCCCCACAAGACCCAAGAGGAAATAACACGCCAACAAAATCAAGAACGCTCACATAGCAATGCCGAAAATCAGGCCTTCCTCAAGGATATGACAACCCAGGTACTGGCCGGTGAGGGTATTGGTTGGTTGAAAATGAATCGTTTCAAGAAACTAATGGAAGATGAGTCCTATCGAACATTCGTCCTGAGTAAGCTCAACAAGACCTTGGATAAGAAAATTGCTCCCGATGATCACATAGATGATATGGTAAGTACGGGAGGGGCAAGGGGGCCAGCAAAAAAAAAAAAAAACTCATTACAAATGTCATTACCAACCCATTATTTTAAAAAGAAAATATCGCACAAAGTAATTAGTTATTTTATGGTCACTAAAAGGGGATAGATAAGCATTTATTTAACCGACTGTTAGTGGCCAAAAAATTACTACTGATTTCTACGACATGTTCTCGTCGTAAAATAAGGGGTTGGTAACCACATTTGTAATAGGTATTTCTGCTGGGGGAAAATTGCAATACTTTATAAAAAATGTATCATCCTTAGTGCATCTCGAAACCCGTCTGGAAGGGCATGCTGAAATGCCTACAGGCCGTCACCTCTGGCCTTGAGGTGACCTTTGCCAATTTCGGTCTGGGTGGCATGGCTTCCGTTTTTCAAATGATGGAAATTGCCCACACCCACTACTGGACGAAAGAGCTGAACGATGCCAGCGACATGTCATCGAGTTTACTCTCCAGCCATGCCACCAGTCCAATGGGTAGCCGTGAAAATCTACGCTCTCCTTCAAGTCCCAATGGCTCCCACTCCGGCTTGGGCAGTGAATGGGCTTCACCTCAGGAATCACGTAAAAGTTCCACCCACACCGATCGTTCAGGGCCGACCATTCATGGCGGTAACATGGGACACAATCGAAGACTTTCGACAGCCGATAGCCAAGATGGCCAGTCGACAACGGAAATGTTCAAGGATATGTTGGCCCAAAAGCGTTCAGCGCTGTTGAGTAAACTGACCTCATTTGATTCGGATGTAAGTATGAGTGTGGTAGATGTTTTCTGTTCTTTTGTATCGTTTATTATTTTGCTGCACATCTTAAAATTATTCCATGGAAATTTGTTGTTGTTGTTGTATCCACATGTTGTGATTTTGAAATGATAAGAAGTTCGATGAGGTTTTCCACGTTATAACCAATAAATTAAATTTTCCAGGTATGTACAGGCTGAGATAAAAAACTGCAACAAAATCAAACGCCATATTTTTTACATTTTTTTTTTTAATTATTTTAAATGAAGCCAAAAAATGTCGGAAATCAAATTTTAGAATAAGTTTAGATTTGTTCGAATTGGTCACCTTTGGGCACGAATTATGGCCTTCAAACGGCCAATGAAACCGTCACACGCTGCCCGAATGTTGCTCTGCGGTATTTTGGCCTATTCCCGGCGAAGCGCTTGCTTGAGGTGATCCACACTCTGTTTTTAGAGCCAACCTTGCTTTCCAAAATACTCCAGGCACAATAGTCTAAGGGATTGTTATCCGATTTTGGAGATTTTGGTAGCTATTGTGCTCTGGAAATGAAGCGAGGAACCTCATTTTGTAACCAATCTTGGGTTGCGCGTGCTGAGTGCGATGGTGCTGAGTCCTGTCGGAATGTCCAAGGTCTGCGGCCAAAATGTTTGCGAGCGACCATCGGCTGTTATGGCGGCCAACACTATCACCATGGCCGGCCCTTGAGTTCTGGTGGCCAACCGAAGGTGCACATTTTCAGCTGACCTCTTTAGCAAGTAAACACGATCAGTTTGTTTGTTTACAAGCGGCTGGACAACGAATGTTTTTGCATCGGAGAAAACCAAATTCGGCAGTTCACCGCTTTCGACCAAGCAAAGCAACTCTTTAGCTCTTTTGAGTCTATTTTATTTCTGTTGCGGGGTAAGTTCTTTGACTTTTTGGAAATTCAATGGCTTTAACCCGAGCACGAATTATGGCCTTTAAACGGTCAATGAAACCGTCACACGCTGCCCGAATCTTGCTCTTCGGTACTTTGGCTCATTCCCGGCGAAGCGCTTGTTTGAGTTGATCGACACTTTGGTATTTTTTATTGCCAACCTTGCTTTCCAAAATTCTCCAGACACAATAGTCCGACGGATTGTTATCCGAAATTGGAGATTTTGGTGCCCATTGTGCGCTGGAAATGAAGCGAGGAACCTCATTTTGTAACCATTCTTGGGTGGCGCGTGCTGAGTGCGATGGTGCTTAGTCCTGTTGGAATGTCCAAGGTCTGCGTGCCCAAGGCCTTAATACACCCTCCAGAATATTTTTCCGATAATGTTAGGTATTTATTCTGATGCCACGGTCAATTAATACGAGCGGAGAGCGAACATCGGCTGTTATGGCGGCTCACACCAGCACCATTGCCGGAGCTTGAGTTCTGTAGGCCAACCGAAGATGCACACACTTACAGCTGACCTCTTTGGCAAGTAAACACGATCATTTTGTTTGTTTACACACTGCTGGACAACGAAAGTTTTCTCATCGGAACGGAGAAAACCAAATTCGGCAGTTTACCATTTAGGGCCAAGCGAAGCAACTCTTTAGCTCTTTTGAGTTTATTTTCTTTCTGTTGCGGTGTAAGTTCTTGCACTTTTTGGAATTTCAATGGCTTTATCCCGAGCTTATTTTTCAATATTTGCCGAATGGAATATTGCCAAATGTTCAGCTCACGAGCCATTTTTCGGTCACTGCGTCGCGAGTTTCAATCAAGACGCTTCTTTACTTTTCTAACCATTTCTGACCATTTCTTGACGTCGGGCTGGGCTAAGCTACCAGTTTCACGGTAACGAGCAATGGTACGAGACACAAAAGATTTATTCACATTTAAATGCAGGAGTTCTCCAGCGATAGCCACTTGTGGTTTTTCAGCCAAATATAAAGAAATCACACAATCACGCTTGAATTGCATCACGAAAAACTTTTTTTTTGGAAAATTCTCGCCAAAATGCTTTTGTAGAATTGTAAACAATATAATGAGCTGTCACTGGAATAATTTTAACAGCTGTCAGACGAGTGGCATAGAAATGACAGCAGTCCGAAGTTGGTTGCAGTATTTTCATCTCACCCTGTATATGCTTCATCCTATTCAGTGTTAAAGTCCCTCCCATGCTTATTATGCACTCCACAACTCTGATATTTGATTCCAGACATCAGATACAGCTCGTGAATACCTCTGTCAAATTTTATTGAAATCGGTTCACACTTTTTATAGCTGCGATATACATCTTCATCCGATCTTACGGTTGGATCGATTTTTTCATATTCAACAGAATTTTTACATTTGGTGAAACACGGACCGGTATATCTATTGTTTCAATAATTTTTTTATTATAATCCTTATCGAAGTCATATCGCGTATTATACAGGAATGTTATTTGCTACTAGAGGTGCAAAAGCTTCCGTCAAATTTGTTGGAAATCGATTGAGAGTTGTATATGCTTCCCAAATTGTCTCTACTCTAAAGCCGCATTTAAATAAGCTTCTTAGTTGGTATGATCTACTTCACATAAATTCCCAATATAGCCTTTTTGTTACGGGAGCACTACTGAATACGCATTGTGGTGTAGGGTAGCATATAGTCGTCCCGTCCGATTTTTGACCTTTCCTTACTGGTTATAGAGTATATACGTTTCACTGCATAATCGATCTGTAGGATTTCTCGGTCAATTGAATTACTAATCAATGCTTGGAGCTTAAAGCCTTTGCAGAAGTGGACCTTTACTCGATCTGTAAATCATACAATCTCCCAGCAATAACATTTAAAATTACAGAGAATGACAAAATTGTCCGATTAACTTGGTTAAATAATCATTAGTACCTCTTTGAACTTCTCATCTCTCAAAATCATATACCGACGTCGTTTGAAGTCATAATTGCAGCTGCCTTCCATAGATCATAGAAAAGTCGGAAAAAATAGTCCAGATCATTCATCTGTAAATATAAACATGTATCTCGCATAGCCCCCTGTCCCCCCCCCACATTTTGCAGTTCATCCAATTTGAATGTATTGTTGTCGTTAATGTTATTGTAAGCAGATATTCATTTCAAACTGTATCTCGTATCAATAACCCATAATAATAGTTGTAGTAAAGTACTTACTAACAATAAATAGCAAGAGGAAGAAAATCAATCGTGTAGATCGGTTCACAAAAAATCGAAAATCAAAGTTGATGTCAATAAAAATATTATTCCGCATAACATAAAACATTAGCTTAGAAGAATATAATTGTGCTTTTTTTGTACCTGTTATGATGCGATTTCAATACCCCAACTTCCCAACTTCCTCCAAAATCCGTAGGCGGCTGGTTCGACGGGTGCCCTTTCAGTTGTCAGTGACCTCTTGCCTGTGGGTAGTTTGAATGTTCGCATGCCATCCAGTTGTCGTTCAACTGTTTCAGATACCGAATACGAAAATGTAAGTAAAACGAAGAACTCGAGAGAATGATTTTTGAAAGACAGAGAGAGAGGCCCCCTTGAGGTGTTTGCCATTGGATTCTGCACCCACAATTTGAATATGGAAGGCCGGTGGTCCTCCTTGTTGTTTTTCTAGTGTCTGGTATTGGAAAATCTATGATTTATTTGTAACTTATTTTTAGACCACAACTTCGAAGGATTCGAAACGTAGTTCAGGCAATATGTGGACTGGCAAATCGACGCTCAGTGCGGGTTTCCGTTACACGGGTGGTCATTTGATTAATACCTCTTCATCGCCATCGCCCGATAGTCCGCGAGTGTATTTGTTTGAAGGTCTGCTGGGTAAGGATCGTTCAAATCTATGGAATCAAATGCAGTTTTGGGAAGATGCATTTTTGGATGCGGTCAGCCAGGAGCGTGATATGATTGGAATGGATCAGGTAAGAGAAGAATCACCAATATATTCAAGATAAAAAATGTAATTTTTGTTGCAGGGTCCCATTGAAATGATGGAGCGTTATAAGGCCCTTAGTGATTCGGAGCGCAAACGTTTGGAACACGATGAAGATCGTCTGTTGTCAACGATGCTCTATAATTTGACAGCAATATTGGTCATGTTGAATGTGAATAAGGAAGAGATACGCCGAAAAATTCGTAGACTATTGGGTAAATCCCATATTGGCTTGGTCTATGCTCAGGAAGTCCATAATGTTGTGGATCAAATTAATAATTTGGTAAGTCACAGATGCCCTTTTGAGGAATAATCCATAAAAGAGTAAAAAATGAGTGAGTGACTGAGTGACTCATCAACTCCCAGACAAAACGTCACTCTTAGTCCGAAGGTGTCAGATAAGGCTGGGTTTTTGGTAATTCATACCAGAACGGTACGAAAAATATTAAAAATTACTAAATATTGTGCCCTTTTATTCGACGAACGAACTGGAACACTTAAGGTTTTTTTGGAAATTCACACTTTATATGTACTAAAAGTACTTAAATGTACTAAATTTGGTACCATTTCGTATCATGTGAACTGTTAGAGCTAAAAACTTGAAATTTGGAATGAGAATCAAGGTTGAATAGTAGGGTCGATGTAAGGAAGTAGTTTTGGAGGTGTGCACACATGTACACGAAAAGTACCAAACCGTACTAAATTTAGTACAATTTGAATTTGGAGGAACGGATGGATATGGAATCCTGAAATTTAAAATTAGCATTACTGTCGGAGTGTATGACTAGTAAATGGAGACCGTTTTCAAAATGTGTACTTATGTGCACGAAAAGTACTAAATGGTACTGAATTTGATACAATTTTGATGTGGGTGAACTAATAGTGCTGGAATGCTGAAGTTTGGAAATAAGATTACTCTTGCATTGTATGATAGGGGTATGTAGGAAGTTTTGGTAATTCGTAATTATGTGTACTAAATGGTACTAAATTTGGTACAATTTAAATTTGGGAGCTGGATATTTCAGGATAAATTTGAAAATAAGTTTACTATGGAAGTGTAGGATTGGGATATAGAGGTAGTTTTGAAAATTTGTACTTATATATACTAAATGGTACAAAATTGCGAACAGTAGTTAGAGTTGGAATCCTGAAATTGGGAAATACGATTTCTCTTGGTACTTGTGGAAATTTGAACTTATGTGTACTTGATGGTACTAAATTTGGTACAAATTGAATTTGCGTGAAACAATAGGAAATAAGATTACTGTCAGAGTATAGGATTGGGATATGGCGGTAGTTTTCGAAATTTGTACTTATGTGCACGAAAGGTACTGAATGGTACTAAATTTGGTATTGCGAGAAGGGATACAGCTTGAAATCTGAAATTTGACATTAGGATCACTGTTAGTGTGTAGGGTAGAGATTTGAAGGTGATTTTGAAAATATGTACTTTTGTGCGGTTTGGTTTATATATATAAACGAGGAATTTGGAAATATGTACTAAAATGTACGAAAAGTATAATTAACATTAAGTTTGGTATTTGGGTAAGGAGATGAGCTGGAAATCTGAAATTTGAGGTGAGAGTTAGACAACTACTAATTCTGGTATTGTGTGAAGGATTAGCTGAAACCCTAAAAATCGTTGTTTATAGCTTTGAAAGTGTTTGGATAAATGAGGTTTAAAAATCCACGTTTATAGGCACTTTTGGGATGGAAAAATTTATATTTAAAAACTCTGAATGTCCTTGAAAAAATAATATTTAAAAATCCCCGTTTATAGCTCTGAAAGTCCTTAGAAAATAGCATTAAAAATTCACAAGAAAGGATGAGGATCCATGAATAATTAACATTAAGCTCTGAAAGTCTCTGGGGAATAGAATATGAAAATACACGACTATCGTCTTAAAGATCCCTGAGAAACTAGCTCTAAATTTTCTTGGAAAATAGAATTTAAAAAGTTCACCTTATAGCCCTGAAAGTCCTTGGAAAATAGCATTTAAAAATCCAAGTTTAAAGTCTGGGAGATCCTGGAGAAACTAGCCATGAAAGTCGTCGGAAAAAAACATTTAAAATTCCAAGTTTAAAATCTGGGAGATCCTGGAGAAACTAGCTATGAAAGTCCTCGGCAGAAAGCTTTCAAAATTCTACGTTTATAGTCATGGAAATTCTTGAAAGACTAGCTCTGGAAGTCCTCGAAAAGATAAATTTAAAAATCCACGTTAATAGGACTAAAAGTCCTTGGAAAAAATCCAGATTTTTGTTCTGAAGATCCTTGATGACTATATCTGATCTGACTGAAAGTCCTTGGAAAATAGCATTTAAAAGTCCACGTTTATAGCCCTAAAGATCATTGAAGGACTAGTTCCGGAATTCCTTGGAAGATAGCATTTAAAAGTCCACGTTTATAGCCCTAAAGATCATTGAAGGACTAGTTCCGGAATTCCTTGGAAGATAGCATTTAAAAGTCCACGTTTATAGCCCTAAAGATCATTGAAGGACTAGTTCCGGAATTCCTTGGAAGATAGCATTTAAAAGTCCACGTTTATAGCCCTAAAGATCATTGAAGGACTAGTTCCGGAATTCCTTGGAAGATAGCATTTAAAAGTCCACGTTTATAGCCCTAAAGATCATTGAAGGACTAGTTCTGGAAGTCCTTGGAAAATAGCATTTAAAAGTCCACGTTTATAGCCCTAAAGATCATTGAAGGACTAGTTCCGGAAGTCCTTGGAAAATAGCATTTAAAAGTCCACATTTATTGTTCTGAAGATCCTTGAAGACTAGATTTGAAAGTCCTTGGAAAATAGAATTTAAAGTCCACGCTTATAGCCCTGAAGATACTTGAAGGACTAGTTCTGAAAATCCTTGTAAAATACCATTTAAAAATCCACATTTATAGTCTTGAAAATCCTTGAAAGATTAGCTCTGAAAGTTCTTGGAAAGTAGCATTTAAAAATCCACGTGTATAGCTTTAAAGGTCCTTGAAAAATAGTTCTGAAAGTCCTTCAAAAATATAATTTAAAAATCCACGTTTTAATTCTGGAAGATCCTTGAGAAGAAACTACCTCTGAAAGTCCTTGGAAAATAACACTTAAAAGTCCACGTTTATAGTCCTGAAGATTTTTGAAAGACTCTTTCTGAAATTCCTTGGAAAAATAGTATTTAAGAATCCTCGATTATAGCTCCTACGGTCCTTGAAGAAAACATATTTCAAATTCCATGTCTATAACTCCTAAAGGTCCTTGAAAAAATAATATTTATAAGTCCACGTATAATGCTCTGAAGATCCTTAGAAAAAATATTAAAAATCCACGTTTATTGGTCTGAAAATCATTGAAAAAAGCATAAAAAATTTAATATTTTTGAATTTCTTATTTGTTTTCAGAATGGCAACGACATCGATTTAAAACCTCTGGGATCGAGATTATTACATCGACAAAGTTTCACCGTACATCAGGGTGTGGATGCCTCGGGTCCTTTACGTTTCATGGAAGTGCGAGACGATGGTCTGGTTTTGAGATCCGTAGATGGTACCATTGTGGAACGATGGTGGTATGAACGTTTGGTGAATATGACCTATTCGCCAAAGACAAAACTTCTATGTTTGTGGAGACGTAACGGGGGGCAGACACAGCTGCACAAATACTATACACGGAAGGTGGGCAGTTACAATTTCCAGAAATTATTCGAAAACGAAAATTAAATTATTTTTAATATTTTATTCCCCAGTGCAAAGAACTGTACAACTGCATCAAAGAAGCCATGGAACGCGGTGGTACACCCACCAATGTTCCCGAGCTGGGCGGCGAGTTCCCCGTCCAGGATATGAATACGGGCGAGGGTGGCCTGTTACAAGTGTGCCTTGAAGGTGTTGGTTTGTTATTTGCCAACAGCAAGGTAAGTCGCGACCTAAGTGTCCTCCTCATGTGATTTTTCCAAACAATTTTTTTACTTCCATATTTGCTTTTGTATTTTTCTGTATTTATGAAATCAAATCAAGTCTATTTTCCTAAGTTAATTCCTTTTCTTGTAACAATTATCAAAACCAAAAAAAAAACAACAACCAAACAAAATATGAAATATTTTTTGTCTTTCTTTGTAAACCGATTTGAAAAAAAAATCCAAAAAATATCAATATTTCATATTAATGAACGTTGTCCGTTCTCGTCCTAAATGGGAAGGTGAATTTTGTGTTTTCTATTTTTATTTTGATTTTCTTTCGGTTTTTTTATTTCCTTCTTTTATTTAAAAAAATAATCATGTCTAATGAATTTTGTAAAAAAAAACTACATATCTCGTGTTTTTCATTTAAATTAAAATGTCCTTAATATTGATTTTTATGTTTTTTCGTTATTAGTTAATTGTTACAACAGATAATTCTATTAATTTTCCTTTTGTTTTAAATTACACATTTTCTCCGTTGGAAAATGTGTTTCAATTGTTAATGACAAAGCAAGGACCTTCTCAACTTTTTTCTTCCAATTCTTATGTATTCGTATAAACGTTTTGTTGTCACTTTCATCCTTTTAATATATTCTTGGTTTTTTTTTCTTACATTCATTCAAAACATTGCAATTAACTTTTTTTGGTTAATTCATGATTTGGAGGTTTAACTGGTGTAGTTTTCAATTCGGCTTTCGTTTCCAGGATTCGTGTAAAATAGTTTTTTTTTTTTAAATTGAAGTCCAGACAATTCTAGAAAAAAAATATATATATTTAAAAATCCGCTCCGCAATTCTTGAAAAAATAATATTTAAAAAACTCCGTTTATGGCTCTGAAAGTTCTTGGAAAATAGCATTCAAAATCCACAAGAAAAGTTTTGAGGATCCATGAAAATATTATTTAAAATCCATGTTTGAAGTCTGGAAGATCTTTGAGAAACTTGCTCTGAAAGTCCTTGGGGAATAGAATAAAAAAATACACGTTTATAGTCTTAAAGATTCCTGAGAAACAAGCTCTAAAAGTCCTTGGAAAATAGCATTTAAAAAGTCCACGTTTATAGCTCTGAAAGCCCTTGCAAAATACTATTAAAAAAAACAGCTCTGAAAGCCCCTGGAAAGCAGAATTTAAAAAATCTAGGTATTAGGTTTTGAAAGTCCTTGGAAAATAGTATTTAAAAATCCACGTTTGTCTTAGCTCTAGAAGTCCTTAGGAAGGTCTTGAAAACAGATTTTTTTATATCCACGAAACGCACTAACAATTTGGACATTGGGATGTTTGCAGTAGTTGAACCAGTTTCGAGACTCTTTAGTTGCTCAGAACTCCAACTGCAGCACCCTATTATGGTCTGACATACCTATAAAGATTTCGGGAGATTTTTCTGTCCAAAAATATTTCAACGTCAATTATAGTACCTATTTCTAAAACTATCTTCATATCACAGTTTCAGATACCAACAGAGACCACAATGTAACATTTCGGGATTCCAGGTATAAAAATTTGTGCCATTTGGCACTTTTAGTACAATTATAGTACTTATTTCCAAAACCACCTACATATCTCAATTCTAGATATCAAAATCAATATCAAATTTGAGGATTATATGCTTATTTCTTTGCCCAATACCCAATTTAGTACCATGTAGTACTTTTCGTACAAATATGGGACGAATTTTCAAAATCACCTCCATATCTCAATTCCAGATACCGACAGAGACCTCAATATCAAATTTTAGAATTTCAGGCCTATCAACTCAACTAATACCAAATTTATTACAAGTTAGTACTTTTCGCACAAATACCATCGCCGAATCTCAAACACAGGCAATCAGTAATCAGACAATCAGTAATCTAAATATCAAATTTCAGAATTGTAACTCTACCCCCTCACCTAATACCAAATTTAGTAACATTTAGTACAAAGTACGAATTTTCAGAACAATCTTCATAGCTCAAACTCAGGTACCAACAGTGATCTTAATATTCAGTTCTGGAATTTTACCCATTACCAAAATTAGTACCATTTAGTACAATTATGGTAGACATATTCAAAACCAGCTCCTTCTCTCAACCACAGACACCAACAGTGACATCCATATCAAATTTCTGGATTCCAGCTTCCACCTTTCCCCCAATAACCACGTTTGGTACTATTTAGTACTTTTCGTACAATTACAGTATACATTTCCAAAACCAACTCTATATCACACAATTACAGATAATTTAGTACTTTTCTTACAAATAAAGGACAATCTCAGATACCTTCACTAGCCTAAACATCAAATTCCACAATTTTGTATCTATCCCTTCACTCAATATCCAAATAAGTACTATTTAGTACTTTTACAATTTTTTTACAATTGTACTAGTACAATTATAGTACAGATTTCCGAAATCTTCTCCATATGTCCAGGCTACACATGAACAGCGACCCTAATGTCAAGTTTCAGCCAATACCAATTTGCACCAAATATAGTACTAATTAGTACTTTTCGTGCTCGTGTAGTACACATTTTCAAAATTACCTTTTTATCACCAACCTGAACCTTTATTACGATTTGCCAGAACCCAAAGGCTGACCCACAAAGACTAACCCTTGTGCAAAATTTTAAAATTCTTATTTCAGCCTTTTTATCTGGGCATTGATTCCAGATCTGTTAGTCATTCAGTTATTTCACTATTTATTGACCCTCTGTCATATGGCAAGAGAGGGTATATATCATTTGACACGGCCAAAACGTGCCTTATCGAAATAACGGTTTTAGACCCTAGGTCTCTCTGAACCAAATCCGTTTCAGGACAGTCTGTCAGTCTGTATGTTTCCTCCTTCTAGTATTAACCCAAGGTCTGGTGCTAAGATGAAATATATAGGTACACTCCTTTTGGTACCTCCCCCACAAAAGGTCGAAATTTCAAAAAAAAAAAAAAAAAAAAAAAATACAAACAATACAATTATCCGATTTTGCTCCAACATTGCAAATCCTAATATTTGCCTGAATTCTCAATCAGGTGCAAAAATGGATAATTTCGGTGCACTCCATCAAGTACCTCCCCCACAAAGGTTCAACATTTTGAGTAATTATAACTCTTATAAAATGTGATGTAAGAGTCCGATTGTCTTCAGATTTCACACATCCCAATATTTTTTATAAACTTACGAACTGGAACATAGATGGAACATATCGGTCCACTCATTCTGGTACCTCCCCCACAAAAAGTCGAAATTTTGAATATCCATACAGCTCATGAAATGCGAAATTAACATCCAATTCTATTCAGACTTGGCACATCTGAATATTTCTATCAACACAGGATCTGTAATAAAAACGGTAGAGGAGATCGGACCATTCCTTCCGGTACCTCCCCTGCAAAGGGTAAACATTTTGAATAACCATGAAGGCCATACAACGCGAAATAAGCATCAGGTTCCCTTTATATTTCATACATCCCATTATTTCTATTAACACAAGATCTGTTGTGAAGATGGGATATATCGGTCCACTTCTTCTGGTACCTCTCACACAAAGGATCAACATTTTGAATATCCATGAAGCTCTTAACAAGCGAAATTAACATCCTATTCCATTCAAGACTTGGTACATCTGAATATTTCTATCAACACAGGATATGTTATAAAAAAGTTAGGGATCGGACCATTCCTTCTAGTACCTCCCCTGCAAGGGGTCAAAATATTGAATAACCATGAAGGTCATACAACCCGAAATAAGCATCAGGTTATCTTCATATTTCACACACGAACATAAGATCTGCTGTGAAGATGTAATATATCGGTCCACTCCTTCTGGTATCTCCTCCACCAAAGGTCAAAATTTTGAATTTGAAATTAACATTGGATCTCACATCTCAATATTTCTATCGACATAAGATCGCACCACTTCTTCTGGTACCTCCCCCACATAGGGTTCAAGATTTAAAAAAAAAAAAAAACAAAAAAAAAAAGCGAAATAAGCATCGAAATCTCTTCAAATTTCACATATACAAACATTTTTGCTAACACAAGACCTATTGTGAACGTTCGATTTCCTTTCTATTTTGCCCAAACCAATATTTTTATCTGTATTTTTTTTTATCTGTAATGAAATACTTCGGTCAAATTTATTTCGTTCCTCACGCACATTTTAACATTTTCTAAAAATTATCACATATCTCAAAAAAGTTAAGGAATTAGTCCATATAGTCCAAACCTGCTACGTCGCAATATTTATTTAGTTCCGACACGAAATGGACAATATTGGCTCATTCCTTCGTAACCTATTCCATAGAGGGTCAACAATGTGAATCATCATAACATATAAATAGATATGCTACTTAACGATAGGTATTTATCTAAAATTACTAGAAATGTGGTTTTCGCGGGGCTTGCATCAGTTAAACCTCTCAAGATTCATGCATTTTTTTAACCTTTTTTTTCAAATCATATTTATGCAATTTTTTTTATTAAATATACATTTTTCATTAGTCTCACAAAAAGCATACCAACATAGCCATATTTTTATAATGTCACCATAAATCACGCATCTAAAAAAAAACATATTTAGCTTCGAAACAACTATAGACATATCATACACACACACACACACTCAAATACAAAACATGCATATAAAAATCCTACATATACATTTTCATATCATAAAGACATCGCCATTTTTAAACATTTATTTTCACATTTTTGCCTTTTACAAATCCAAAACAAAAAAGTACAAAGAATTTTAACTCACCAACGAAAATAATTTTTTACACAAAAAAAAAAATTACAACAACAAAACCAACCAACAAAAATATGCTGCTAGTGAATGTACTGAATGCTAAAAATGCATTTTTTTTTCAATTCTTCTTCTTATAATTAATTTATCAAAAACATTTTTTTAAATAATTGTGTTGAAAAAAAAACAAAAGTAAAAAACAAACGAAATTCTTAAGAAGAAAAACAAAAAGAAATACAACAAATAAAAATAACAATTTAACGTTATCGATGATTTTATTCACACTTTTCTTAAGCTTTTTATGTTTTTTTCTTTGTTTAATATTTTCTATACGATGTAAAACTTTTGCCAAAAAAAAAAAACGTGTTTCAAAAATATTCTACATAAGAATCAATTAAACGGAATAATGCTTTAAATTTTTTGTTCATTTCCTTTTTGTACATTTTCGCTGTATTTTTCTTCGGTATAATTGTTTTTTTTTTTAATTTTAAAATTCAATTCTCATTCAAAATGAAAACCTGTGTAGGTGATGAGTGGTATAAAGCAGAATTAACTACAGTTAGAATTTCCTAGGTCTTCAGAAAGGTCATTTATGTTATATTATTATGAAGAGGTTTATAGGCAGGCATCAATGAACCACACAAAAATCCATAAATATTGGCCTTTTCAAGTCCCAAATCTTATTTTACGAAAATCCGTAGTAGAACTCAATTTAAAAATTAGACCCTCTATTTATAAGGAAGCACAAAGCATTCGTGGCCTACTGCGTTTTTAGAGAACATCGGAGTAAACCTTGGTCTGAAATATTGAATCATGCAAAATTTAAGGACGTTCTCTTTTCTTTAAAGAGGAAACGATGTTCTGCTTATAGTAGAGCAGAGTATATCACTCTTCAACTTCCTCACTTAAAATTGTATTTGTATGGAATATCAGAATCCCTAATCCACATATGTTTTTACAAACTCTGGAAGGCCTTATTTCCAACACAATATGAATTTTAGGGTGTAGGTTGCATTTTAGTTGTAAAAGTCCTGAAAGTTTAGTTCTCTTTGAACACAGTCCAATAGTCCCATATCAGAATGTATACAATGTAATTTTTACGCAATAAGGAGTACGATCATTCC
Organism: Musca domestica; assembly: GCF_030504385.1. NCBI lineage: Eukaryota > Metazoa > Arthropoda > Insecta > Diptera > Muscidae > Musca > Musca domestica. Next base: position 373,650 of record NW_026712380.1, on the reverse strand, counting down.
CAAGACGACTTCAAAAATATCTTTGCATAAAATATCCTAAAGAAGAGAGGAATATAATGAGATGTTTTTAGAGAAGAACATTAGCATTTCTCAAAAGTGCATCAAGCATTATCCTTGGAGTCAATGTAGTGTTCTCACTGAAGAAAAAATGTTCATATTATTGTTCTGTTATGAGTGAAACATCAATAATCCGACATATACGAATAATTTTCAACAACTTTTGTATAAAATATTTTTTTTTAGCTAATTTAAAAATTATTAAATAAATAAACATTCAACGCAAGAAAGTTTTTTTTTTTTAAATTCTCTTAAAAATGTCTCTCTAATTATTTTGCCCATATATGTTATTATGGACGGAAACTAGATAATCACACAAACATTTTTTTTAAGATTTCTCACCGGTGATTTGGAGGTCTTATCGCAGAAGGCATGAAGGTTTCAAATAATATAGTCTTTAAAAAATTGACATCTTACAGAAGATCACAATTTCATATCATATAATAACGTCTACAGGTGGATTACCAAGAGATATCCTAATATAGAGGTGTAAAAGATCGTCTCATAACAGAACAGATCTTCTCAAAAAAGACTAAAGTATATTAGAGAAAAAAAGAGCAGCGTCCGGTCTCTTTTACTTTTAATAGACAGATGTCTTCTCTTAAAACACACAAGGGTCCTCTCACAGAAGGGTAAAAGGTCTTCTCATAAAAGTCTTCTCTTATAATACCAAAAGGTAATCCCTTAGATGACTATCAGATCTTTTCTCAAATTATCATAGACCCAGAGCACAAGATCTTCTTGTAGAACCGGGCACAAGGAAGTCTTCTTTCGTAATACCAAAAGATAATTCCCTTAGATGACCATCAGATCTTCCCTCAAAAGACCATAAGCCCGGAGCAAGAGGTCTTCTCTTAGAACCACACAGAAGGTCTTCTCTTGGACGACTGCAAAATCATCCCATAGAAGAGCACAAGGTTTCCCTAAATGTGAGTCAAAATTCTTCTCACAGAAGTGTCGAGTCTCTTTTTATAGAAGAGTGAAATATCTTCTCGCAACAAAGTCGAGAAAAGTCAATAATCTCATGTAAATTCTTCTCATAAAACTGCCGAAATACTTCTTGCAAAAAAGTCGAAGCTCTCTTCACAGTAGAATCGAAACTCTTCTCATAGAAAAAGTCTAAACTCTTCTCAGAGAAGAGTAAAAGCACTACTTGCAGAAGAGCAGGAGGAGCTGTTCTCATAAAAAATAATTCTAAGCTCTTTTCACAGCAGAGTCGAAACCTTTTTCAGAGAAGAAAAATCGAAGCTCTTCTCACAGACGCGTTGAAGCCTTTTTCACAGGAGAGGCTAATCTTTTCTCACAGCTCTTCTCTTAGAAGAGCTTAAAGTCTTTTCACAGAAACCCAAAGACTAGAAAGTCTCTTCTGAGAAGTCACGAATGTCGAAACTATAGTCGAAGAAGAGTCGAAACTCGTCTCCTCACAGAAGAGTCAAAGCCCTACCCTAACTCCTCTCATCGAAAAATCGAAATCAGAGAAGAAGAGTTGAAACTGTTCTCATCTTCTCATAGTAATGTCGCAGCTCTTTTCATTAGAAGAGTCGATGCTCTTCTCATAGAAAATCGATGCTTTTCTTATAGAAGAAGCGTCGAAGTTCTTTTCTTAGAAGAAGTCCTATCTTTAAACATCAGAAATTTCTCCCTTAGAAAAACCGAATATCTCCTTATAGAAGATCATAACTCATAAGTCCTCCCTTAGAAAAACAGAATATCTCCTCTTAGAAGATCATAACTCATTTTCATGGAAGACTAGACTATTTTCTCTTAGACGAGAGAGTCTACCCTTAGAAAATATATTCTTTTCGAACATCAGAAAGTCTTATTTGAGAGAACGGGAAACTCTTTTCTTAGAACGCCTGAAGATCTTTTCTAATAAGATCAGAAATCTTTCTGCGAAGACCAGAAGGCCTTCTCCTATACTACAAAGAGTTGTTCTCTTAAAATGCCAGAACATTTTCTCCTGCAGACAAGAAGATTTACTCTTAGATGATCAGAAGATCTCCTCTTAGAACCAGAAAGATTTCTCTTAGAATATCAGGAGGTCTTCTTTCCAAAGTCCGAAACATCTTCTCTCCGAAGACCGGAAATAATAATCTTTTCTTGAATATCTTTCTTTGGCAGACCAGAATGTCTTAGTTAGAAGAATTGAAAATCTCCTCAAGAAGACCAAAAATATTTTCATAGAAGATAACCTGAAGGTTTTCTTCTGGAAGACTTTCATAAAAGGTCAGGATATTTTCTACATAGAACATCTGGGGTTTCATCATATACTCAATCATATACTCGAGCCTTTTCAGCATAATGGATGCTTTCTCATAGAAGAACTGTACAGTCCTTACAAAATGCAAATGGTCTTATTGGGAAAGACCTGGATGTCATTGCATGAAAGAACATTTGTTAAAGTTCCTTTGGTGGAAGAAAAGTTCTCCAGTTTTCAGGAGCCCAAAATCTTGTTATTGAGTAGCCGAATCTCAATTCTTCAAATACTAAAAACCTCGGGATTAATAGAAAACCTGTGGGTTTTCCCATTAAATACCAAAATATCTTCTAAAAGAAAGCCTTCGTGGAAAATCAATTTGGTCGTCGTATAAATGAACAGCAATTCTCCCCCAAAGACCGAAAGGTCTTCTCACAGTAGTCACAATGAAAAAAGAGAAAATCTATGAGGATCTGGAAAATTATCCGAGTATTCTCATTGAAAGCATATAAAACTACTCTCTTTTTTTGGGACGGAGAAGAGCATTTTCTTGATTTCTATGAAAAGAAAATTATATGCTTTCAATGAGGATACTCGGAGAATTTTCCAGATCCTCATACATTTTCTTTTTCTTAATTCTGACTACGATCCTTTCAGAATATACAATTTTGAAAAAATCTCATCTCCAGAGGCAAATAAAAAGTTAATGTGAAGCAAATTACGTCGCCTTCGTTTTGGTGATATTTTTAGGTCATCCCAAATTCGTTAAAATCCGTTGCTTTATTTTTCGCTGAAACAAATTTTCGGCATTTTCGTCTCTACCTTACTATGTTCGAATTGTAGGTGTCTATTAAAAATTGGACTTTTGTGTGGGGATCCTAATGTATTTGCCTATAACTTCATCAAAACAACAATAATGTCGGGACTTTTAGTTATAGGGTTCATCTGAGTCAGATTTATTTATATTTTAAAACATTTACGTTAAAAATGAAAAACAAATTTCCAATAAATATTTAATATGCCTCTAAATGTGTTCAGTATTTTTTTTAAATTAGTTATTTTTTTTAATTTAATTTTTGCAAATTTTAATTTATTTATTTAAGAACACCATCATTTTAACTTTTAACTTTTGATATACAGTGTCTCTCTCTTCATTTTGATCTTTTGTAAATATATTTAAATTTTCCTCCTCTAAAAAAAAAGAAAAACAAAAATATTTATTCTCTCTTTTGCTCTTTTAAATTTTCAAAATACAAAAAATTTTTTTTGTAAACACCTTAAATTGCATATTTTTCTTCCTCCCCTATATAAAAAATTTATTTGATTTTTTTTCAACGAAATAAAAAATAGTTTACGTTTATTTTATTAAATGTTCAATACAAAAAAAAAAAAAAAAACTGAAGAAAAAAATATATACAAAACTTTTGGTTTTAATTTCTGTTCGTTTGTCTCTTTTTTCCTTCCGAACACTACTGCCACAACAAAACCAACAACAGTTACAGACAGTAAAGAAAAAATATAAAAATTTTTTTTTTTTTATTATTATTTTTTTTTTTTTAAATAAATGTGACAGTCAGCTTTTTTCAAATTAAATGTTTTTTAAAAAAAATAAAATACGAAAAAAAAACAAATTCGAAAAATTTTCTCCAAGAAAAAAAAAATTGCAAAACCAAACAAACAACAACAACAAAGTATGTTTAAGTTCCTTTTTTCTAAATTGGTATCTTTTGAGATGGTCCTTGTTGTACATTCGCTATTTACAATAACTTGAAAAAAAAACTAATTAAAATGATTTTAATTTTGTTTTTTTCAAAAAAAAATATTCATTTTATTTATTGCCATTTCATTTACATTTGCAGCTTTATGGAGGTTCAAAATAATTTCTATTTTTTTTTTCTTAATTTTCCTTTGGCCTATTTCGAAACAAAATCCGTCTAAAACTTGTTTTTTAATTACATTTTTATTCTCTTGTTTTATTCTATTCTTTTTTTATATTCTCCATTGTTTCCGTTCCGTTCCTTCGTTCGTACAAACCATGAACGTTAAATTGCAACAAAAACAACAACAAATTTTGTGCGGATGCATTGTTGCCAACCAAACCCACAACAACAACAACAAAAACCGGGTCCAAATTTTAATCACCTCTTCGGTTGGGTTTCTTCTAATTTCTACGTCTTGTTCCTTGTTTGAACATTTCATTTTTTTTTCAAAATTCAAAATTTCAACATCCCTGGAATATATCACATATATGAATAAAAAACCAACAAAATCTTCTCTGTTCTTCTTTTCTCCGAAAATTTCCACAACCAAAAATGAAAAAAACAAAACCAAAACAAAAATCGTATCATCACAAATCCACAAAAAAGGACTTTGAGGTATTAATTTTTACAATTCAAATTCAAAATATTTTGTTAAGAAAAAAAATTAAATCTTAAAAAAACTACATAAAAAGCTAAAAACAACAACCTTAAGTTTTGTTATATTTATAATTGTGTTTAAGCATACTTGTTATTATTTAGTTCCATTACAACAAAAAAATCCCCTCATTTATTCCCCCTCCCCATTTGCAAAAATAAATAACCCCAAAAAATAAAAAAAAAAATCCCCCAGTTGTGTTAATTTCCTTTCCTTTAAAATTTAACTAAAAAAACAAAACAAAATTGTAGTTGTTTTCTTTTTAACTAAAAAACAAAAAAAAAAAAATTAAAAGTAATGCGCTTTTTTGTTTCTTCTGGTCTGAAAACAAATTACAGTTCTTCTTTCCCTTTTCTGCTTTTGATTTTGGTTTTTAGTTATCTCTTCTTTCCATACTTTTGTTAGTTCTTTACAACTTTTACTATTATTGCATTCTGATCTGACCTTAAATGAAAAAAAAAATTGTTCTGTTAGTTATTGTTCTTTACCAAAAAATTTGAAAAAAAAATCGTATTTCCTGTAACTGTATTTAAGTTATTAACCAACAAAAAAAAAACCAAAACAATACGAATTGCAAAATTTTCCTCATTTGTTTTTTGTTTTTAGTTTTTCTTTGTCTTTCTATCGAAGTTGTTGCGTTGATTATTTGTCAAGTTTAGGGCTAAACGTTGCAACACCAACCTCACACCAATGAAAACAAATCTTTACAGCAACAACAACAACAAATATACCACTAACCAAACCAAGTTCTCTTACCAAGTTTATTAGCCACTCGCCAATTACCACCAAATGAAACAGCCTCCACCACCACTCACCACCGCCACACATGTCACACGAAAATATCTCACGCCATCACTTTCAATTTTATATTTTTATTATTTTAGTTACTTTTATGAATATTCAGTTTTTTAGCTTATATGTGTGTATATATAATTGTGTGTAAAACCCAAGACCCTTATTGCATATGATTACTTTTAAAAACGTTCCTATTTAATTTAAACCTAGATTTTTAATTTAGGACAGTTCATTGGGGAAAAATATGCAAATACTACAATATAATTATTTTAAATGTCCAATGGACAAACCCTCCACAACGTTTGTGATTGAAAAAAAAAAAACTTTTAAAATTTAGAAAAAAGGTATAGAAAATACAAGACTTATTATAAGCTACATCCGTCGAGATAAATTTAAATTTAAGAACCAAGGTGATTTTTTCTCCGGTTCGCAAAGGGTTAATAAAGAGAGAGATATAGCGATTCCATTGTAAATTTGAAATTTGTAGGGAAAATTATGAAAGTTATAATATAACTTCATTTACCATTAATTTTTCTCTGGTTTACTACTCCCTCTCTCTCAATATATCTCTCTCTCTCTCTCTCTCTCTTTATTAACACTTTGCGAACCGGAGAAAAAATCACCTTGGTTCTTAAATTTAAATTTATCTCGACGAATATATATATAAATCACATTGGTTCGTGTCTTTGCTAATTAAATTTAAATTTATCTTGACGGATATTTATAAACTTTTCCCAATGAAAAATTGGAAATTAATACAGAAACCTCCAAAGTTTGAAAAATGGTGAGGCATTTTATGTTTAGGCTATCGCAAATACTGGGAGTATGTCTGAAATAACCAAAATTGCGAATATCGGGTGATGCCATTATATGATTGATGTATAAAAAAATCTTTTGAAAAATATTTGAAAATTTTGGAAAAAAAATTCAAACAATTACATTGAAATATGTCGGTTACCAAACCTTAATACCAGTATAGGGGGGATATACGAAAACGTCGACAAAATTGCAGTTCTGTGCCTTTATTCCTTCCATTACAAAGAAGTTTAAAAACACATACTATTCAGAAAAATGCATGAAATATTTATATAATTGAAGCTGCTATATCTTCTTTATAGCCCCACAATAAATAGTGTAAAGGCTTTAGATCGCACGATCTAGGGGGCCAATTAACGGCTCCTGAAGGTCAAAAAAATGTTCACCTAACTCGCCGTCTCTCAATAAGTCAATTTTAACGCGTGCTGCACGGCATGTGGCATGTGTCTTGTTGAAGTCACGTGTCAAGAAAAGTAAAGTTCATGAATTTTGGGTCAAAAAGGTGGATATCATCTCACTGTAGCGCTCACCATTCACAGTTACGTTAGGATTCGCAACATCTTCGAAGATACCACCAGCTCATAAACCGCGACAAACTATGTGGTGTAGGGTATTATGTCTTTGTGCATTTGTTTGTAACATGGAGGAGGAAGCGAGATAGGCCCACAGTTGATTTTGAGGATCTTCATAGAATCACTTTCTGAGTTGATTTATGCATGTCAGTCCGTCTGTCCGTCCGTCTGTCCATGTATTCTTGTGAACAAAATGCAGGTCGCATTTATAATCCGATTAAGATGAAATTTTACAAAAATCATTTGTTTTGCCCAAGGACGAACCCTATTGAGATTGGAGATAATCGGTAAAAAATTTGATATAGCTCCCATATATATCTTCGTCCGATTTGCCTTTTATTGTGCACCAAACGTGTAATATCAGTCCGAATAGTATGAAATTTTTTACATACAACCAAATTAGGCCTGAAAATAAGTAGGCCAAATTTGATCGAAATCGGTTCAGATATAACTCCCATATATATATTGTTCATCCGATTTGTTATTTTTGTCCTCCGCAGCCGTATTATGCACTCTGTAACAACAATATTTGGAACATTAAATAAAACTCTTACTTTTCGAACAGTTCCACCCACGAATAAAATCGAGTAAATCGAAGCTCTGGTCTCGACAAATATGAATATGTTCATGAAATTTGTACCTGGACGTTTCAACTCCGCTCTTCTTTCCACCGAAAATTGTGAAACACATTCAAATTTTCTTCATAATTGTTCGATTAAAGTTTTCCGAAGATAAAATGATAAAAAACATATTTTAATATAGAAAATTTTGTAAATGTAACGATTTTAGTGCCCAAAAATAGTTACTTATTTTGCGCGACATGCCCCTGTTAATGTGTTGGGAATCCGATTTGAAATTGGTTTTTGCAGAATATAACCTTAGCGCATAATTTAGACACAACAAATCGTTTTTTTTGGATATTTTCGAGTTTCAAACCATATTTTCTATGAATTTGAAATTTACAGTCATATTTTTTTCTAACGCTTTTTGGCGATTTATGGTCTTGGGATATTTATTTTATAATACTCTTTACTTAAATATTTATTTCCAGTTTTCTACTAAAATTTTAAGTTTTTTAAAAACATGTCTAAACAACCAACAATAAATACAATACATGGCTAAAAACTACTACCAAAAAAACACCAAAATGAGAATCATACCTTATGTTTTAGTTTGCTTGTGTAGTTGATTTTTGTTGTCTAAAAATATAATAAAAAAAACATTGAAATTATATTATTACACATATATTCATTTTCAAAAGATACTTTTGTATAATTATAAAATGTAGATTTGTAGTAAAAATAAATGACCCAATATTACAAAAAAAAAAAAAAAAAGAACAGAAATGTAATGTATTTAAGGCTTTATGAGCGTTTGAACAGCTGTAACGCATAAAAGGCAACCGCAAATCAAAAAGCTTGAAGTGATTGGAAAATCCTGTGAAAAAAAGAAGAAAACTAATTTTATTTAAAAAATAGATTTAACGGAATATCATGAAAACACTTGAATATAAATTGCCTTCGTTTAGAAGGAAGAAGCATATATAAGCCGCTTTTTACCTGTAAGATGGGAGTTTAGATTTTTACTCAATACTGAATTACGAAACAATGACGTTCACAAAAATGTACTTCGAAACGATTTCACCATATAAAATGAATAAAACGCAGAAAAGTAACCATTTTGAGCCGTGGAGTCCAGACCCTCAGACTTATACGTCCCTCAATTTATTATCAAAATATTTTGATTTTTTTTTGTAAATTTCCTTTTCTTTTTCAGGACGATAACGCTTAATGGCTATAATTCCTGGAGAAAACACCTGACCTTCTTACTTCTATTAAAAAAATGATTTTCAAAATTCTGTGTAAAAATTTTACTCAGCAATCATTTACCGATTAAACTAGTCAAAAATAGGAAGTATTTTTCTATTAGGGACTATTAAAGGACATGTAGACGATAACATTAGACGAATTTCGGCTTTTAAATTTTTGGCAAAAATCGACAATTTTGATACCCAAACCACAAGAAAAAGTAAACTTTGATTTTAAGATTTTTTCAACAACAAAAGTCTACAAATGAAATGTAGGTGAACATTAGAGATCATAGAAATCAGATATAGGGTCTGAAAATATAAGATATATGACCTGCTACGATACGTAGAAAATCGAATTTCATCGTTAACATTTTTCCCCTGGTCCGCTACACTTGAAGTTATGATTGTGAAAATTTGTCATTTTTAGATATAAAACCTTGCCCTAGCATGATATGGGGCCTATTCTAAAAACCTCGAACTACAGTAAACATATTTCCCTAAAATGTTTAAAAGACTTCAAAATATGAAATTACTGCTACGTCAGAGCGAACATGTGACTAGGACCACTAAAACTTAAAATCGGACTTATGGGCTTCTATCAAAACATGGGCCGGCCTTGAATATTATTTGTGGAGAGGATTTCCATATAGCGAGAACCTAAGATATAAAATTGCAGCCAATTTGAAACTTTGAAACTCTTACCTGAAATCTTACAAACGTTGCTAATATGGAAATACCGCCATATCGGGCAATGCCAAATTTATATCGAGGCTGGGACTAAATCGTATGAGAATGTGGAACTTTAATAATACATTGAATCCCTTGGAAGCAATACCGAAAAATGGGCCTATTCTGAAGTTTTTTACAAGGTGAACTTTTTCATTTATTTAGAACCTGTAGTGTCCAATTAAAGCCGATGAGATTAAATGTATGGCTAAAACCTTAATTTTTTCAATCAACTAGAAAAAACGGCGTTAGGTCCGATCTATTTATACCCTTCATAAAAATCGGTTATCCTCAAAATACCTACAATTTGCAAGTTTTATTAGAGGATCTATCTATTTTGAATATTTTTGTGTTAATCGACTCCTAAATAACCACCCAACTTAAACTTTTGGTATTACACGTTTTCCAATCACTTCATATTACAGAAAAATCTAAAATTTCATAGAATAAGTTCGACCCGAACCCATAATAATTTCTCAAATTGCAGCTGAATTTTTCTTATTTCTTTAACATCACCACTCCAGCTCATTGGTGGAAGTAGTCCTTTCTAGGGAAGCTATTATAAATATGTATAAGCATACATATATAATATAGCCTAAGAACTTCAATGTTTTCCGAAGGTACTCCCAGAGAATGGAACTATAACCACCCATGCGGCATTTGGTATAATACACCGTGTGTTTCTGATCGTAAATGCGCCCTCCCCACTTCCCCTTCTATATATTTATCCCAGGCGGCTGTGTATTTTTGTTTTCAGTTCAGTTCAATTTATTGTTGTTGGCTTTAAAGAAATCACAAAATCTGGATAAGTTTGACCAAAAAAAAAACATAGCGCTGAATTTCATATCACCTGCAACACCAAAAAGAACAAAAAAATCACAAAACCCCCCTAAAACAAAAACCAACAAAATGTTGTTCCATGCGGCTGATAAAAATAAATTATTTTTTTTTATGTTTCCAGTATTTATATTTTATTAGTGACCATCTCACAAGTGCTAATTAGAATTTTATGATTTTTCTTCGGTTGTTTTTCTAGAAAAAAAAAAACAAAAATTAAGAGATTAATTGAATTTAAACAAATACAGCTTATAAAAACATTATTTTTCGATTTTTATGTTTACCAAAAACCAAAAAACACTTTTTTCACTCGGCATTTTAATTTGCTTGCTTTGCATTCGTTGACATTTGTTTGTATGTGTGCTTTGCTTTTATTTTCGTTAAATTGATGCTTTGCTTTTTAGAAAACTCCCCCCCACCCACACACACACATAAAAAATAGTATTAATCTGAATTGAATTTTAATAGTTGGCCCAGTAAAAAGCTTTTTATGTTGAACTGCTATCTATCTCTGCTTAAAAATAAATTTCTCATTTTATAGTAATTTTAACACTTTAGTTTTTGAGAGTATATAAAATAATAAAAAACGCTTAAAAATAATTAATATTAAATATGCAAAATTAATTGTGCTTATATAGCTTTGAATTTAAAAATATGACGTCACGAGAGCTAAAGGTATGTTTATACCCTACAACACTATGTGTTGGGGGTATTTATATTTATTTTTTATTTATTTATTTGATTGGTCCAAAAATCATATAACACATCGAAATATTGGTTTCCCAAATAGGAAAGTATATAGTATATATTCCAAATAGAAAGTATATATGAATCTCGCCGAGCAGAGTCGATCTAGTTATGTACGTTCGTCCGTCCGTCTGTCCATGTTATTTTGTAATTACTCTACAGATCGCAATTATGGCTCAATCCTCACGAAATGTTTCATTTAGGTGGGATTATGTCAGAATAGAAGCCTATTATTTTTGGAGATGACCGCATAATATGTAGGGGTTGAAATGGACCAAGAACCCAAAAATTTCCAGATTTTGCAGTTTCCCTACAGATCGCACTTATAGACCAATCGACACGAAAGTTTGCGTGGGACTAGAACTTAGGGCTGTGCAGAAGCCTTCCAATTTTCCATTAAACCGCGAATATTTTTAATCCCGGCGAAATCACAAATAGACGAAAATGTCAACTATGACCGTTACGTAGATGCGGATAGTAAATATATCGGATATATGTAGCGAAATGTATGCAATGTGTATAAACAAAGGAAAGGGACGTTAGCTAGGATGCTTATATCTCAAGAATGGCAGGACCGATTTTGACAAATTTTGTCAAGTCAGAATTCCCTCTTGGCATTTTCCTGATCACACAATTGAAACCAATCGACACGGAATTTTGCATGAGAAGGACAGTGTTAAGGACAGGGAGGAAGTCAAGCATTTTGGATGACCATTGGATTATATTTAGCGGTAACTAACAGCACTTCGGAGTGCGTAAATATTGGGCAAATGTCCTTTGTCAAAAAACTAAGGGTAATATCTGGGCAGTGCTCTATGACATAATTTCAAAAGTGGAATTTTCCAAAATGGTTGTGGATATAAGAGGACTTCTACCATATTGTGATGCTATAGGGCATCACAGCAAGAGGTACCAAAAAGAGTTGGCCAATATATTCCATTTCCATACTTGACCTATGATTCGAAAAACAATTGGAAAAAGCAAAAATTAAAATGCAATTCAAAGAAGTTAAAATTTGGAGCTTCCGGTCCGACATTGTGAACTGTAGCAGTTGATTTTAGCATGACAAAAATATTAATTTAGACTAACCAGAATACTCCCTTCGTCTTAAATTAAACAAGTAAAAAATCTGGTCCGGGCCCAATTTTGAATACCCTCCACCATTTGGAACGAATTTGGAAATTTTCAAAAAAAAAAAAAAAAAAAAAAAAAATCCGATAAAAATTCTATTAAAATATATTTTATTATAGATATATTAGGGTCCATACGACTACGTGGACCTGCACAGGCAACTCTTGTCATAATCCACTACAATATTCAAATGCGAAATTTGAAAAAAAAAAAAAAACGGTGAATAATGTAGGTAAAATCATCAAATACCGAATATAGAGAGGATGATATGGGGGCTATACCAAAACATGCAACAATTTTCTGTTTTAGGCTGTATTATCCATTACGAACTTCAGATACCAAATTTGAAACAATTCCGGAGAATAATGTCGCTAAAATCATCAAATTGCCGAATATCGGGAGGTACCGTTTATGGGGGTTATACGAAGACATGGACCTGCACAGACAATTTTCTGTCCTAGGCCGTAATATCCATTTCGGACTTCAAATACCAAATTTGAAACAATTTCGGTGCATAATTAAAATCCTCCAAATGCCGAATATAGGGAGGTACCGTTATAGGAGTGGGCTATACGAAGGCTTGGCCTGCACAGACAATTTTCTGTCATAAGCTGTAGTATCTATTACGAGCTTCAAATGCCAAATTTGAAACAATTCCGCTGAATAATGTCGCTAAAATCATCAAAATACCGAATATAGGGAGGTACCATTATATGGTGGCTAGACGAAGACATGCACCTGCATAGACAAGTTTCTGTCCTAGGCGGTAGTATCCATTATGAACTTCAAATACCAAATTTGAAACAATTCCGGTGAATAATGTCGCTAATATGATCAAAATACCGAAAATCGGGAGGTATCGTTATGTGGGGGCTATACTAAAACGTGGACCGACATGACCCATTTTCAATAACAACAATCCTGCGGACATAATATACATTTGAGTAAAATTTTATCAATCTTCTTCAATTCGTTCGGAAGCTAGAGTGATTTCCACAGACGGATAGACAGACGGACATCGCTAAATCGACATAGAATTTTGTGCTGATCACGAATATATATACTTTGTGTATTTCGAGGTGTTACAAACGGAATGACAAATGGAGGATATAAAAAAAGTAACTTAAATGGGCGATACTATTGGTATTGGATTTACTCGGAAATGTGGAGCGATAGAACACATTTACGAACTTATTCTTCTCCTTACTCTCATAAAGTCTGCAATTTTGAATTTACATTGAGAGCATTCCACCAACAGATCCTGCATCGGGTTGGAATTTAATTTGAGATATCTGGAAATTTATGTCTGCATTGAACTTTTCGGTGCAGAAAACGTCGAGGATAATGCAGGGTTGCCCATATTCATTCTTTGCGTCAATTGAATTTTGTACGGGAACAAATGCAAATCAATGCGAATAATCCTTTGTAAAGTGGACCGAGCCATGTCCAACTGCTGAGAACGGCGTTTTTGGGATGTTCTTGGGGACCTCTCAACACTGGCTCGTACGGCAGCGATATTCTCGGCCGATCGCCTTGGTCGACTTTTATATGGCCTCTTCGGGTTAGAAAGAGCCTTAAAAGTCGAAAAATTTTTCGTATAAACGCTTAATGGTGTTCTTAGAAGCCGCACTTCTCACATTTTTTAATGTTTTAAAAGCACGTTGAGTTTTTTCACTTCTTCTGTTGAATGTAAATTTCAACTATTTCAGAGCGCTCGCGTGGCGTGTATTGGTTCATGGTAAAAATCTGCTTGGACTGACGCTTCAAACGCGGTATGTCATTAAGCGATGTGACATCTCTGTCAAAAGTTATGTCGTTGCCAGATGGGTCCGTCGAATATGGACAACCCTTTAGGAATATTTTTAACATCAACATTATTTATTGTTTAAGTATGAGATTAGGATCTAGAAGGAGGGGCTTTTCTAAAACTATTTATTACCTTTTCCTTCAATTAAAAAACAAAACCTCTTCATGCGTTCTCTGACAAACTGTGAAGGATGTGGTTGTTAACTAGCCAAACCCATTAGGTAGTTTTATACATTATTTGTATTAACTTATATTAAATAGCTCTGATAATTGAAATAAATAAAGTATTAAGTAGTCAACAGCATATCATAAACATGCCTTTAGCTCTCCTTTTCTTTCATTTCAGACCATATTGCCAGAAAAATTTACAAGCTCTTTGTTATATCGCTTCAAAATCCACTGTTAATTGCTTTAATTGTCGTAATTTATTTGATTGATCTGAATTTGAATGCATGTTGTTTCGGTTACGATTATTATTAATTTATAGTTTTAGCACAGTATTGGAAAAGTTATTTGAAAAGTATTTATACCCTTACCCTTCTAAAAAAAAACAAGAAAACTCCCTCAATAATGTTGAAAGTAATTTTTGTGTTGAAACGAAAACGAAAATAATACACAAACAGATAAGGAATTGAACGCGAATTCAGTTAATTAAATTTCTGCTTTTCTTAAAAATTACAATTTCAGTTTTTCGTTCGTTTGGATCATATACGAAAGTGTTTCACACAAAAGGGTGGCATCTTCGTATTGGAGGAATATAGTAAGTATATGAAAATACCGTTAAAAAATGCATTAAAAATGGGATATTAACTTTGAAAGTCCTTGGCGAATAATATCTAAAAATCTACATTTATGGTTCTTAAAGTCCTTGAAAATTAGTATATAAAAATCCTCGTTTATAGTCCTATAAAAACTTGTTTCTGGCTCCAAAAGTCCAAGAAAAGTAAAGTAGTAGAATTTCAAGCTCAAAATTCTAAAAGTTTTTACGAAAATAGTTTTCTTAATCCACATGCATAGCTCTGAAAGTCCTTGAAAACTTAGTATGTATCCACTTTTTTTAGCTTTAAAACTCCATGAAACAATAATATTGAAAGTTCACTTGAAAATAAAATCAACTTAAACCAGTACTTAAAAACAACGATTATAGCACTGAAAGCCATTAAAAACTAGTACTTAAACATCCAGGTTTATAGTTCTGAAAGCTCTTGAAAAATGTACTTAGAAATCCTGAAGTCCTTGAAAAGTAGCACTTAAAAAATCCACGTTTATGGCTCTAAAAGTCCTTGAAAAATAGAACTTAAAAATCCACGTTTGTAGCTCTAAAGGTCCTTGAAAAATACTACTTAAAAAATTCTCTCAAAAGGTCCTTGAAAAATACTAATTAAAAAATCCTCTCAAAAGGTCCTTGAAAAATAGTACTTAAAAAATCCACGTTTAGCTCTAACGGTCCTTGAAAACCAATACTTAAAAAATCCACGTTTAGCTCTAAAGGTCTTTGAAAAATAGCACTTAAGAAGTCCACGTTTAGCTCTAATGATCCTTGAAAAATAGTACTTAAAAAATCCACGTTTACCTCTAACGGTCCTTGAAATATAGTACTTAAAAAATCCACGTTTACCTCTAACGGTCCTTGAAATATAGTACTTAAAAAATCCA
The DNA here is from genome assembly GCF_030504385.1 of Musca domestica. Taxonomy (NCBI): domain Eukaryota; kingdom Metazoa; phylum Arthropoda; class Insecta; order Diptera; family Muscidae; genus Musca; species Musca domestica. The sequence goes on along the minus strand of NW_026712380.1, from coordinate 358,085 downwards.
CGTTTGAAGCTCTAAAGTTTCTTGAAAAATAATACTTAAAAAATCCTCTCTAAAGGTCCTTGAAAAATAGTACTTAAAAATCCACGTTTATAGCTCTGAAAGTTCTTAAAAAATAGTATTCAAAAATCCACGTTAATAGCTCTAAAAATCCTTGAGAAATAGTACTTAAAATATCCAAGTTTTTAGCTCTGAAAGTCCTTGAAAAATATTACTTTAAAAATCCACTTTTAGAAGAATAGTTATTAAAAAAGTCCACGTTTATAGCTCTGGAAATTCTTGTTGAAAATCCCCTTTCATAGCTCTGAAAATCCTTGAACAACGGTACTTAAAAAATCCACTTTTATATCCATCCACGTATGAAGCTCTAAAGGTCCTTGAAAAATAGTACTTACAAAATCCACGTTTATGGCTCAGAAAATCCTTGAATTATAGTACTTAAAAAATCCACGTTTATAGCTCCGAAAGTCCTTGAAAAATAGAACTTTAAATTTCACATTTATAGCTCTGAAAGTCCTTGAAGAATAAAATAAAAAATCCACGTTTACAGCCTAGAAAGTCCTTGAAAAATAGTACTTAAAAATCCGCGCTTATAGCTCTGAAAGTCCTTGAATAACAGTCCTTAAAAAATCAACGTGTATGGCTCTGAAAGTCCTTGAAAAATTGTACTTAAAAATCCACGTTTACAACCCTGAAAGTCCTTGAAAAATAGTACTTAAAAATCCATGTTTATAGCTCTGAAATTCCTTGAATACTAGTCCTTAAAAATCCACGTTTATGGCTCATTGAAAAATTGTACTTATAAAATCCACGTTTCAAGCTCTGAAAGTCCTTGAAAAAAAAGTATTTAATAGTCCAGGTTTTTAGATTTGAAAGTTCTATAAAATATGTATTAAAAGTCCATGTTTATAGCGCTAAAAGTCCTTAAAAACTAGTATTAAAAATTCCAGGTTCATAGCTCTGATAGTCTTTGAAAAAGGATCTGAAAGCCTTGAAAAAAAGTTTTGAAAAGTCCACGCTTGCAGCTCTAAATGTCCTTGCAAGAATATATCTGAAAATCCATGAAAAAACAATTATGTCCACGTCTATATTTATAAACGTCCTTGAAAAATGTTTATTTTTAATCGACGTTTACAGTTCTTAAGATCAGTGGAAAAAAGTATTTCAAAATCCAGGATAAGCTATATAAACCTTTAAATTTCAAAACTATCATTCTGGGCGTCATTGATAATTATTCAGGAAATTTTTAAATTCTGGGAAAAAAATTATAATCCATGAAAAGTCTTGAAATTTTTTTCAAAAAAAAAAAATAAATAAATGATAAATAAATATTTAAAAAACAAGCTGCTGAAACCCTTTCTAAAAAGTCCATAAAACCGCCCCAAGACTCTCGTCAAAACTTCAATATTCAAAATTAGAAACTAAAACTTACAAATCCATTTTGTTTCTTTTCATTTCAGATCCTAAAACACGCCAGCTAATACAACGAAAATATAAATCGAACATGGTAAGTTCAATCTTTCAAAATGATTATTATTTAAATTATTATTAATTATTTTCCCAAAAAAGTTAAAGCAATCATTTTTAAGTTTGTGCACGTTTCTGAACATGTTCATCTTTTCTAACACATTTGAATTTTTTTGTTAAAAAACAAAGTCGATTGCAAACATTGTTATATAACTTAAAAAAATATTTAATAAAACGTAATAATAATTTTCTAAACAAAAAAAATCGTTAAAAAATATTTAAAATTAGATTTTTGACAGCTTTTTTAAAATTACTTGCAAAAGTTAACATCAAGAGCAAAATGGTTAGAATCACAAAATTATACATTTATTTGATTATTTGAATATTTCCAGTGTCCTCACTTACAATTGTCCTTAAACTCTGAGTCCAATGTTCCCAAGTGCAATGTTTTCTTTTAAGAAGAAAAATTTAAATATAAATGTCTGTCTAGAATCGCAGAAAAATGAATATTTCGAAATGAATTGGTAGAAATGAAAACTACATATTAAATAAGTAAAATTTAAAAAAAAAAACAAGTTAAAAAGTATCAGTCGGTATTGCCACCAAAGATATACCCTCAGCCTATGTTCGATTATCTAAATATATTTTGACTAGTGTTAAGGTTATTCAAACGTTTGACCCTCTATGGAGCAGATCCCGAAGGAATGGGCCAATATTGCCCATTTCCTATCGGACCCAAAATATGATATAAATATTTCGACAGATGTGCCAAGTCTAAATGGAATCGGATGTTAATTTATGAGCTTCATGGGTACTCAAAATTTCAGACAGACAGACGGACGGACGGACATCGCTAAATCGACTCCAAATGTTCTGAAACGGATTTGGTCCAAAGAGACCTAGGGTCTAAAACCGTTATTTTGACTAGGCACGTTTTGACCGTATCAAATGATATATACCCTCTGTAGCCATATGGCTGAGGGTATAAAAAAAAACAAATTTTTTGCACAGAAAGAGAAAGGCTAATCCGAATTTGCTCTAACTTTACAAATCCTAATATTTGCGTCAGTCCTAGGTCAGGTGCGAAAATGAACAATATCGGTCCACTCCATCAGGGACCTCCCCCACAAAGGGTCAAAATTTTGAATAATTACAACTTTTATACAATGTCCGAACGTCTTCAAATTTCACACATTCCAATATTTTTATAAACCCAAGATCTGGTGTCAACATGGAATGTATCGGTCCACTCCTTCTGGTACCTCCCCCACAAAGTGTCGAAATTTTGAATACCCATGAAGCTCATAAAACGCCAAATTAAGATCCGATTCCATTTAGACTTGGCACATCTCAATATTTCTATCACCATAAGATCTGTTACAAAGGTGGTATAGATCGAACCATTTCTTCTGGTACCTCCCCTATACATAGGGTTCAAGATTTTGAAAAACAAAACGCACAAATAAAGCTAAATAAGCATCAAACTCTTTTCAAATTTCACACACACAAATATTTTTGCTAACACAAAATCTGTTGTGAAGTTTATACGAAGGGTCACAATTTTCAATAATTTTATCTGTCATAACTTTCAAAACAATTTAGCAATTCTTTACTGTTTGCTATGCTCAAATATTTCTCTCAATAAGAAGCCTGATATAAATATGAAATTTATCGGAATTTATGATTTCGCATAAAATTTGACATAAATAACTTTTCTTGTAATTTTGCCCCATATTTCGCTTAATATCAGATGAAGTATAAAAATGAAATATTTCGGTAGACTCTATATGATACATCACGCACTTTTTAACATTTTCTAAAAATTATTACATATCTCATATAAAGTAAGGGGTGAGTCGATATAGTCCATACCAGAAACGTTGGAATAGTTATATCATATTTTTGAGTCTGATACGAAATATACAATATTGGCCCATTCCTTCGAAACCGGCTCCATAGAGGGTCAAACGTTTGAATAATTGTAACACTAGCCAAATATATTTCGATTATTTAATCGAACATAGGCTGAGGGTATATATCTGTCGGCAATACTGACTGATACTTTTTAACTTGTTTTTTTAAATTTCGACCTTTTGTGGGGGAGGTACCAGAAGGAGTGGGCCGATATTGTTCATCTTAACACCAGACCTTGGGTTAACATAAATATTGGGATGTGTGAAATTTGAAGACAATCGGACTCTTACATAATATTTTATGAGAGTTGTAATTATTCAAAATTTTGACCATTTGTGGGGGAGGTAGTTGATGGAGTGGACCGATATTGCCCATTTCACCTGACCTAGCACTGACGCAAATATTAGGATTTGCAAAGTTGGAACAAATTCGGATTATCCTTTCTCTTCCTGTGCAAAAAATATATTTTTTGAAAATTTCGACCTTTTGTGGGGGAGGTACCAGAAGGAGTGGACCGATATTGCCCATCTCCGAACTCGATCTAAGTTTGACAAAAATATTACGTTGTAGCCAATTTGGACCAAATCGGATACTCCCTTCGAGAGTTATCGTGCGCACCAGCCAGCCAGACAGACGGACGGACATCGCTAGATCGACTCCAAATGTTCTGAAACGGATTTGGTCCAAAGAGACCTAGGGTCTAAATCCGTTATTTCGACTAGGCACGTTTTGGCCGTATCAAATGATATATACCCTCTGTAGCCATATGACTGAGGGTATAAAAAACATTGCATCGGCCGGGAATCGAACCCGGGCCGCCCGCGTGGCAGGCGAGCATTCTACCACTGAACCACCGATGCCTGTGTGATAGTGTGGTTGTACCAGCAGACATATATTTTTGTTTACATTTAATAATATATGAAACTAAAAATTATTGATTTTATTTAAAAGATCGCTGTTTAGTTTTCCAAACCTTAAAGTTGAGATATTCTTATCGAGAAAAATATGAATAAATTGGAAGTTTGAAATAATTTAACAATACATAAATTGTTTAAATGTGTTTACGTGCATAGTTTACAAATTATTTATAAATACTTTACTTATTTTATAAATAATTTGTTAACTATACACGTAATTTGTAAATTATACAAGTAAACCTATTTAAATAATTTATTGGATTTTAAATTATTTTAAAATCCCAACATATTCAAAATCTGAACTTTACAGTTTTGAAAACTAAGCACTGATCTTTTAAATAATTCCAATATTGATTATTTTCATACATTATTAAATGTAAATAAATATATAAATGCTAGTGAAGCCACACTAACACACAAGCATCGGTGGTTCAGTGGTAGAATGCTCGCCTGCCACGCGGGCGGCCCGGGTTCGATTCCCGGCCGATGCAATGTTCTTTTATCTCTTTCATTCGATCTTAAGGAGATGTAGTTAAATAGTACTTCAATATATAGATTGTCAGTTTTTGTCCATGATTCCGTTAAGCAGTTATTGTGACGTTTATTTAAATATTTCTTCTTACATTTGTGAAAAGATAACTTTAACCAGGCAAACGTTTGATAATTCCATCAATGGAGAATAAAATATGCCCGGATATTAAATATCAAGTGTTAAGTTTAAATAGCAAATTGTAAAAAATGTGGACTGATTTCAATTTTTAACAAGTTAAAAAGTATCAATCGACTTTTCCGACAGATATTTACCCTTAGCCAATGTTCGATTATTTAAATATATTTTGACTTCTGCTATGATTATTAAAATTGTTGAACCTCTATGGGATATGTTCCGAAGGAATGCGCAAATATTGTCTATTTCGTAACGGACGTAAATAAATATGATATAAATATAGCGACGTACCAGGTTTGGACTATATTGGACTATATTTTTAAAAAATGTTAAAATATGCGTGATGTACTTCATATAATACCGATAAAAATATTGATAAGGGCAAAAATATAAGAAAATCGAACATTTATATCCAATTTTATGCGAAATCATTAATTCCATATTCATCTCATATTTCTGACTGAGACAAATATTTAGTTGTAAAGAATCGCCGATCATTTCGGAAGTTATGACAGATAAAGGCATTGGAAATTGTGAACCTTTGTGGGTGAGTTACCAAAAATATTTGGATGTGTGAAATTTGAAGAGAGTAGGATGATTTTTTCGCTTTCTTTGAGCGTTTTGTTTTTCAAAATCTTGAACCGTATCTGGGGGAGGTACCAGAAGAAATGGTCCGATCTCTACCGTCTTTAGAATATATCTTGTGTTGATGGAAATATTGAGATGTACTGAATGCAATCGAATGTTAACTTCGCGTTTTATGAGCTTCATGGATAATCAAAATTTTGACCCATTGTGGGAGAGGTATTTGATGAAGTGGACCGAAATATCCCATCTTCACAGCAGATCTTATGTAAGTAGAAATCATGGAATGTGTGAAGTACGAAGAAAACCGGATTTTGCAATCGTTTTGATTATTCAAAATGTTGATCCTTTGTGGGGTAGGTGCCAGAAGGAATGGTCCGTTACCTACCACCTTTATAACAGATCTTCTATTGAAAAAGTATTAAGATGTGCCAAGATTGAATTGAATCGGAATATCGGTCCACTCCTTTTGGTAAATTTTGAAAAAATATATTTTCTGGACAGAAAGAGAAAGGATAATCCGATTTTGCTCCAACTTTGCAAATCCTAGTATTTGCGTCAATGCTAGGTCAGGTGCGAAATTCATGAAGTACCTCCCCCACAAAGGGTCAAAATTTTGAATAATTACAACTTTTATAAAATGTGATGTAAGAATCCGATTGTCTTCAAAATTAACACATCCCAATATTTATGTTAACCCAAGGTCTGGTTTTAAGATAAAATATATCGGCCCACTCCTTTTGGTACCTCCCCCACAAATGGTCTAAATTTTCAAATTTGATCGAAAATTTAATCGAACTTTGTAAATCCTAGTATTTGCGTCAGTGCTAAGTCAGGTGCGAAAATAGACAATATTGTTCCACTCCATAAAGTACCTCCCCCACAAAGGGTCAAAATGTCGAATAATTACAACTTTTTGTCTTCAAATTTCTCACATCCTAATATTCATGTTAACCCAGGGTCTGGTATTATGATAGAATATATCGGTCCACTCCTTCTGGTAAATTTTCAAAAATAAAATATTTTTCCTGCACAGAAAGAGAAGGGATAATCCTATTTTGATCCAACTTTGCAAATCCTATTATTTGTATCAGTGCTAGGTCAGGACCGAAAATGGACAATATCGGCCCACTCCATCAAGTACCTCCCCCACAAAGGGTCAACATTTTGAATAATTATAACTCTTATAAAATATGAGGTAAAAGTCCGATTGTTTTTATATTTCACATATTCCAATAGTTATGTAAACGTAAGATCTGCTGTGAAGATGGAATATCGGTCCACTCCTTCTGGTACCACAAAGGGTTAAAATTTTGAAAAACATAACACAAACGAACCTTTTTTGCTAACACAATATCTGTTGTGTTGTGGTATCTCACCTACAAAGGGTCACAATTTCCAGCACTTATATCTGTCATAACTTGCGAACTTGCAACTTGCTATATCTAAATATTTCTCACAACCAGAAACCTGGGATGAATATGGAATTTATGATTTCGCATAAAAGTGGATATAAATGTTCGATTTTCTAGTAATTTTGTCCATACCAATATTTTTAAGTGTATTAGATGAAGTATAAAAATGGAATACTTCGATCGACTGGTCGACTGATACCTCACGCAAATTTTAACATTTTCCAAAAATTATCACATATCTCAAATAAACTGAAGGAAGTAACCAATACAGTCCAAACCTGGCACGTCGCAATATTTATATCATATTAATAAGTCCGATACGAAATGGACAATATTGGCCCATTCCATCGAAACTTACTCCATAGAGGGTAACAATTTGAATAATCACAAAAGAAGTCAAATATTTAAATGGTGGAACATTGGCTGAGGGTGGAAATTACCCCTTAATAGGTAATATGTGTTTTCACACCTTTTAAATTATGCTCCAAAACTGGAACCCGGAATTTATGGTCATATCTCCGGGAAATTAAAGGAAAAAGTACTTTATTGAAATCAGGGTAAAACAGCCACATCTGGAAAAAAATTCAAAAAAAAGAGGTCTCTAAAGAAGAATTTTTTCCAAGTTCTTGTAAAAAAAAACAATTTACCGATAATTTTTCTAACTGAAATAATACGCTTTTTTAAGACCCAAAATATTTTTTATATACTCCTAGTTACTGTTCGCAACCGACTTCTGTTATGTTCTGTATAAAAACTATATCCAAACGATTTATTTTCTTTCTTAAATTCTTTAATATTGTTTTTGTTTCTTTTTATGTAAATGTCAATTTATGTGTGTGTGTGTTTGTGTATGACTCACATACTGTATGTAAATTTACAAAAATGCATACATTTGTGTACTTGTCCCAAACTAAAAAAAATCCAAAATCATGCGAACTAAAAACACCAAACCACCCAAACAAACAATCTAACAAATTTAACACCAACACACTTAACAAACATCATTACTAACAACAAAAACTATGGTCAAAATGCTCCTAACATCACCCGATCAAAACTAAAAATTCGAAAATCAATAAATTGAAATGGGCCACAGGCAGCAGAGGCTGCATTTTGCCTACATCGCATGTTTAGCATAAGATTTGCCAAGAGGCTAATGCAGCATCCGGATATAATGGAGCAGCGGCGTTACAAGGATTCCAATGATAATCTGACCGACACCAAGAAGTATCTGAAGCAGAAGGGTGGAAGTTCATTTACAGTCTCGTCCAGTGATGAAGAGGATAGTGGCGACAATGATGATGATGATAATACAGGAGGCCTTCTTTAAGCAAAACTTATTTTCTTACACTAGACAACAGTTTTTTTTCAAAAAAAATAAAAACAAAAAAATGCTAAATTTACACTTTCCAATAATAAAACGTAGTTACAATGCTTTAAAATAATTTCTGCTTTCTTAAACGAAATAAAACTGGAAATCTTAGATGCAAAACAAAAATTTACTAAAACCACACTGCATGCGTTTCATTTTTTGGCGGATTTGAAATTAATTCTTTTCTTGTTTTTTTTTCTAACTGAACTCATCTTCATCTCCTAGCTCCTAGCTAACTGTTAGACTACTTGTCTTTTTTTCTACCAAAAATAAAATTATTAATAAAATGTTTTCCCCATTTTTAACTTCGTGAATTAACCCCTTGGCCAGGCCGATCAAATTTGCTATTCGGTCTTGTGTGTCTTCTCCTATGTGGCGGCTGGACAAGATCAAAACCAAAAGAAGAATCCGGTTGTTATAACACCCCAGATACAGGATATTCATGCCCAGCAAAAACAACAACAACAACATCAGCAGCAACAGCAACAACATATGTCATCTACAACCACATCATCTGGTGGCCATGGTTCCACTACCACACTGACAAGTTCCAATAAAACAGCTCATTTGCCTTCACAGCAACAGAACAGCAATCGACAACAGACCATAACAATACGTCACACGCAACCCATGCAGAAACCAAGTATTACAACATCCACGGTTCAGCCTCAGTCACGTTTGGTTCATACCAATGTCAAGACTCATACCACAGCTACAACCACAATTTCTGCGACAAGTGGCAAGGGAACCATACAACAGCAGCAGCAGCATCATTCGCAGCAGCCACAACACTACCAACAGCAACAACAACACACAATCTCCACAACTACATCGCACAAACAATTACAAAAATCCACATCCGAGAAAGTCTCCTCCCAACCCAAGGCTCATCCTCCGCTTGGGGCCCGCAAAAGCAGCAGTGTTTCAGCCACCACCGGGCCATTACCTCAACTACCACCTCGCATACCATCACAGACTTCAACGGAAAGTGTGGTGGCCACCTCGCCCACCCCCTCTACTGGCTCATCGGGACGAAGCTCACGTGGTCCACCACCAGGACCACCGCCTGCCATACCACCACGGACCGGTGCCATAGCACGCAGTGGCTCGGTACAACACTCCACCATGACCGCCCAGGGTGTACGTCCTTTTGTACGGCAAATTTCCACCAACTCCACACCACCCCAATACACGCCCCAACCACCTCCGGCCTTTGTCATACCCAAGAGGCACACCACCATGCAGCGGGCCTCATCCATGGCCACACCAAATCCAACGATTATCAACACTGCCGCTTTGTTTACCACGTGCATGACTGCTGCGACGCACTCATCGGCAGCCAATACCTCTGCAGCACCATCCACAACCAGCACCACACCCTCACCCTCCTCGCTTCCCTCACCCCATAACTTGCAGAAACGTCCCTCGTATGGCAGTGTCAGTTTGGGCTCCTCCCTCTCCACATCGCCCAGCTCCAATAACGGTGGTAGCAGCTCCACTTCACCCCAGGCCCACCGCAAACACTGACGAAGGAGTTCCTTTTTCAAAATTGTTGGCATAGGTGGCGGGAAGGACAGTTGGAAAGATAGCGGGAAGGAAAGTGGCAGCAAGGACGCGAGTCACAAGGATTCGAGCCATGCCACCGCCAGTGGTGTTGGTGGCGGCGGTGGTGGTCGTTCCGGCGATGAACCGCATTCTCGAGAAGCCTGTCGTTCCATGTGTCTACCTTGGCTATAGATGTAGTAAAACTAGTAGAAATATTCAAACTCAAGAAACCTACAAATCTTTGAAAAAACAAACATATAAACACACAAATCTAAGCGAAAAACATAACTACAGTTCAAAATGGTAATAAGGGTATTCACGAAGGGAGGACTGTAATTAAGCAATTGTTGAGGGGTTGTTGAGCCTAAAATGTTACAGAACTAAACTTAAAATTTGAAATTAACTTAGTTTGTTCATTAAGAAATGAATTTGTTATGGGGACTCAGGCTGAAAGGAATTGGAGAGAACTTTCCTCCAGCAAACTCTCCCAAGTTGTTCGAATTATATGTTAAAGAAGTTGGAATGCTGGCCATAGCTAGACAAGCTGAAAGTAATAGTCACAACCTTCCAGCTTTTAATGCCTGACAGTAACAATAAACTGACATGGACTATATGTAGCATTACGTTGGGCGCCACTTACTTCGAAAGAAGAAATACCGCGGTTTTCTGTTGATTGAGATTATGTTATTCAAGTGAAATACAGAAGGTATGCTACTATACTGTTAAACATTATGTTGTTCCATCGCTTGTTTCACACTCTCTCTACTCGAACACCTTTTCTCTTTGCCCTCTCTTCAGCCTTTCAACCTTTAGCAGACCACGTTGGGCGCCACTTACTACATAAACACTTTGGGCTGTATCCATTTACTGCACTTCTGAATTTTATTGCCAGAGAAAAAAAAATAAAATAAAGATCAATTTTTATAGCACAAACTGTTAGGAAGTACAAGTAGTACCACGTTGGGCGCCACTTATTACAAAACATGGTAATACTGTTTTATATCAATTGAATGTGATTTTTATTTTATTATATTGTTCTTTTTATTTTCTTCCTCCATTTGCCAAGACCTTTCAAAATATAAAAGACCATGTTGGGCGCCACTTACTACATGGAAATTTTGCGCTACATCCATTGACTGTAGTTCTGAATTTTATTAATTTTTTAATAGATTTTTTTCTAAGCAGCTAATGTAATCTTAAAAAGGACAAAGTTATATGACGTTTATTTGTAGCATCACGTTGGGCGCCACTTACTACAAAAGTGAAAAATACCGTGTATATTATTATCATTAATCATTAGCTTTCTCTTTGTTTTGACCTGAACCCTTTAAAGGCTCACATTGGGCGCCACTTACCACAGACGTGAAAATATTGCGCGACATAAAATGATTGCAATTTTGCAAAGATTGCAATGGTCGAAGAAAAAAATTCCCATAAATTTTCCATTAATCAATGATCAATGAAATCTATGTAGAACCACGTTGGGCGCCACTTACTACAGACGTAAAAACACAGTGTTATATCAATGGAATATGATTTTAATAATGTTTTTTTTTTTTTCTTTATCTTTGTCTAGGCCTTGCAACCTTTGAAAGCACACGTTGTCCGCCACCTAATACAAACTATGAAAATATTGCCTGATAAGAAATTACTGATCTTCTGCTATTATAGCCAAATTTTTTTTTTTGCTACAAATGTATCTTTTAACGAATTACGTTATTTTACAAACGACAACCTTATATAAAGTGTTATGGCTGTTACGGCAGCCCACACCATCATCATGGCCGGCGCTTGAGTTCTGGTGGCCAAACGAAGGTATAGATTTTCAGCTGACCTCTTTGGCAAGTAAACACAATCATTTTGTTTGTTTACAAACTGCTGAACACCGAATTTTTTCTCGTCGGAGAAACCCCAAATTCGGCAGTTCACCACTTTCGGCCAAGCGGAGCAACTCTTTAGCTCTTTTAATTCTATTTTCTTTCTGTTGCGGTGTAAGTTCTTGCACTTCTTTCAACCATTCTGCTTCTTTCGAACCATTCTGCTGATGTTGCTGTTTTCTTCTGTCAATTTCCTTGACGTCAGGCTACGCTATGGTATCGAGCGATGATCCGAGACACAAAAGATTTATTCACATTTAAATGCTGGAGTGCTCTAACGAGGCCAGTTGTGGTTTTCCAGACAAATATAAAGAAATCACACTATCACGCTTGAATTCAATCACGAATAACTTTTTTTCCGGGAAGATTCTCACCAAAATGCTTTTGTACCCTTATGAACAACATAATGAACTGTCAGTGGAATAATTTTAACAGCTGTCGAACGAGTGGCTTGGAAATGACAGCAGTCTGAATTTGTGTGCTGCTTTTTTTTCGAACCCTGTAATTGTCCTTTTTATTTAATGACAGATTTTAAAGTGAAATTAACATTTCAAAAATATTTTTCGTTTCTATTTCCTCTTTCCTAGGAAATGAACATAAAATAGAACCCCCAACAATTGGTTGATAACATATTCTCCCCTACGCAAAGCAAAAGTATTCATATCTAACTAAAATGAAATGCTTTAACTCTATGAACAAAACATGCTTGTTTGCAAAATAATAAAATTAAATATACCAAAAAAAATTGTTACTATTATTATTAATATTATTATTATTATGGTTATTATTATTATTATTATTATTATTATTATTATTATTATTATTATTATTATTATTATTATCATTATTATTATTATTATTATTATTATTATTATTATTATTATTATTATTATTATTATTATTATTATTATTATTATTATTATTATTATTATTATTATTATTATTATTATTTTTATTATTTTATTATTATTTTAATTCTTATTATTTTTATTATTATTATTATTATTATTATTATTATTATTATTATTATTATTATTATTATTATTATTATTTATATTATTATTATTATTATTATTATTATTATTATTATTATTATTATTATTATTATTATTATTATTATTATTATTATTTTTATTATTATTTTTATTCTTATTATTATTACTATTATTATTTTTATTATTATTTTTATTCTTCTTCTTCTTCTTATTATTATTATTATTATTATTATTATTATTATTATTATTATTATTATTATTATTATTATTATTATTATTATTATTATTACCATAATTTTTATGTTTTCAATTACTATTGTGTTTTTAATATTTTATTTTATTTTTTTCAATATTTATTATTATTTTTATCATTATACAAAATAAAAAAACAGCTGACGCTGGTATATTTTTATTGAGAACAAAAATTAATTTTTTTTATACATTTCCGTTTACACAAAGAGTTTCCAATTTAAAAAAACTTGTTACATTTTATTGTTATTAGTTTATCAGATACCTATTTACCATCTAGCTAGTTACAATTTTTAAATGAATTTCTGTTGTTAAAAGATTTTTTTATTTTCTTAATTCTTAAAATAGCCATAGTTCCATTTTTCAACTTCTTCACAATAAAGACAAAAAAACAGCAGAGTTTCCCCATAACTGAGAATAATTACGACTACTAAATATTGACTACACAATAATTACAATAAAAAATAATAAAAATAACAACACTAAAACTTGTCCTTGAAAAGCTTTAACAATAAAAATAAATAAATTCAAATAACTATTAAAATATGAAACAAAAAAATCATTAATTAATTAAAAATAAAATAAAAAAGTAAACTATAACTAACTACAAAAAGTATGTAAATCGATGTATGAATGTTGTATAAATGTGTTTTTCGATGTAATAATGAAACAATTCCTATTTAAAGAAAAAAATAAAAAAAAAAACAGAAATTAAGAAAAATGAAATAAATATTTGCAATAATTATACACACAAATGATACATACATAAATTATTATACATACATACATATTGACATAATCAGTAATTTGTGGACACAAAATAAAAACTTAAACAAATTAATAAAAGGTAATTGAAGGCAATCTAGGTAGGGAATGTTTGTATTAAAACCAAAAAAAAAAAGATCATAGAATTATGAAACTAAAAATAATAAAAATACAAAATATAATTAACTATGAAAAATATTTCATGTAATAAAACAAAAAAAATACCATGAAACAAATAAAATGTTCTGGCAATTGATAACTGCGCAAAAAAACACACTAGAAAATCCGTTGTTTTATTTTTACACCCTCCACCAAAATATGGAGCCAAAAATATACATTTTAGACCCCACAAAGATCAGCATACAATTCTATGTCGATTTAGCGATGTCCGTCCGTCTGTAGAAATCACTCTAGCTTCCGAATAAATTGAAGAAGATTGATAAAATTTTACTCAGATATATATTATGTCTGCAGGAGTTTTGGTATTGAAAATGGGCCATGTAGGTATACGTTTTGGTATAGCCCCCATATAATGGCACCTCCCGATATTCGGTATTTTGGTGATTTAAGCCACATTATTCACCGGAATTGTTTCAAATTTGCTATTTGAAGTTTGAAATGGATACTACAGCCTCAGACAGAAAATTGTCTGTGCAGGTCCACGTCTTCGTTTAGCCCCCATATAAAAGTACCTCCCAATAATCGGTATTTTCATGATTTCAGCTACTTTCTTCACTGATTTTTTTTTAAGTTTCGCATTTAAATATTGTAAATGCTTGTGACAAAAGTTACCTATGCAGGTCCACGTCGTCGTATAGACCCTAATAAAACAGCTACATTCGGTATTTTTAAGATTTTAACAGAATTTTAAACGGAATTTTTTGTTTTTGACAATTGGCAAATTCGTTCCAAATGTTGGAGGGTATTCAAAATTCGACCCGGCCGAACTTACAGCTTTTTTACATGTTTTTAATATTAAAGTTACTGCTGAATGAAGTGAAAATCCTGAAATTTTGTATGTGCATCTATGTTGGTATGTAGACATGAGGTAAGGTATGAGGCTTTGGAACTTTAAACTTTAAGTGTGTAGAAAGCCTTAAAATGTACTAAAAATTTAATCCGTTGCATTGCTCAAATGGATAAAGATAGAATTATATAACATGGAACGTTGATCTCTGATGGGGTGTACAATGGATGTTCCAATGGGGTTTTCGAAATTAATACCATACAGGGTGAGATGGAAAAACGGCAACCAATTTCGGACTGCTGTCATTTCCAAATCACTCGTCCGACAGCTGTTAAAATTATTCCAGTGAAAGATCATTATATAGTTTACAAGCGTACAAAAGAAAAAGCAAACAAAAGCATCGTGATGGATTTCAAGCGTGATAGTGTAATTTCTTTATATTTAGCATTTAAATGTGAATAAATCTTTTGTGTCTCGTACCACCGCTCGTTACCGTGATACTGGTAGCGTAGCCCGACGTCTAAGAAGTGGACGGAAGAAAACAGCAACATCAGCAGAATTGATTCGAAAAGTAAAGAAACGACTTGATTGAAATCCGCCTCGCAATTTTCCATTCGGCAAATATTGAAAAGCTGAGCTCGGGGTAAAGCCATTGAAATTCCAAAAAGTGCAAGAACTTGCACCGCAATAGAAAGAAAATAGACTCAAATGAGGTAAAGAGTTGTTTCGCTTGGCCGAAAGTAGTGATTCGTTGTCCAGCAGTTTGTAAACAAACAAAATGATCGTGTTTACTTGCCAAAGAGGTCAGCTGAAAATGTGCACCTTTGGTTGGCCACCAGAACTCAAGCGCCGGTCATGGTAATGGTGTGGGCCGCCATAGCAGCCGTTGATCGCCCTCCACTCGTATTAATCGACCGTGACATCAGAATACATGCTGAATATTATCGCAAAAATATTTTGGTGGGTGGGTGGTCACGCAAACATTTTGGCCGCAGACCTTGAACATTCGAACAGGACTCAGCATCATCGCACTCAGCATGTGCCACCCAAGAATGGTTACAAAATGAGGTTTCTCGCTTCATATGCAGAAAGCACACAACGGCCACTAAATTCTCCGTTGGCACTAAAAAAAAAACACCAAAGTGTCGGGCAGCGTGTAACGGTTTCATTGGCCATTTGAAGGCTATAATTCCTACCAGAGGTGACCAAGTCAAACCAATCTAAACTTATTCTAAAATTTGATGCTAGTTCCGACATTTTTTGCTTTCTGTGTTTGATTTCTCTTTCGAGACGAGCTTAATGATCTGAAATTTGCAGTGAAAAGGAAAGCCAGATAGACACTATCACACACTCACCACTATGCGACGCGTTTCGCCGTTGGTTAAGCGGCTCATCAGGCATATTTGGTGTGGATGATGGCTTACAAGGGCCGTTCTCTGGAAAGAAGTATATATTTCGAACTTATTGCAAATTAGCATATGCGAATTATACACTAGAAACTCTCCAGGTTCGACTCAAGTTCTATTGGCAGATCTTTTTCACAGCAAAGTTTTTTTTTTTTTGCTTTCATTCAATAAATTTTGTTGCAGTTTTTTATCTCTTCCTCTGTACCCGCAGGAAATGTTCGATCATTAAAATATATTTTGACTTCTGTTGTGATTATTCAAATAAAATTGATCCTGAAGTAGGTTCCGAAGGAATGGACCAATAATATTGTACATTTCGTTTCGGACCTAAATAAATATGATATGTTAATATTGCGACGTGCCAAGTTCGGACTATATTGGTATTTTGGAGATATGTGATCATTTTTAGAAAATGTTAAAATATTCCATTTTTATACTTCATCTAAAAATATTGGTATGGGCAAAATTATAAGAACGTCGAACATTTATATCAAATTTAATGCGAAATCACATATTCCATGTTCTTCTCAGAGAAATATTTAGATATACCAAGTTGAAAAGAATCGCTGACTTATTTCGCAAGTTATGTCAGATAAAAGTATTGAGAATTGTGGCCCTTTGTCGGTGAGGTACCAGAAGAAGAAGACCGATATATCCCATCTTCACAGCAGATCTTGTGTTAGAAATACGAAGACAACTGGATGCTTATTTTGGATTCTATGATCGTTTTGGCTATTCAAAATTTTGTGGGGGAGGTACCAAAAGGAACGTTGTAGTATTTTTATCAGTTGTAAGTCAGATACGAATTGGTCAGTATTGGCCAACTGCTTTGGAACCTCCCCCCTAAAAAGGGTCAACAGTTGGAATATTATTAACTCAAGGCTGGGGGTATTAATCTGTCGGAAAAGCCGATTGATGCTATTTTACTTGTTCTTGCTATATGTATTTTTCCTGAACCCTAACCCCTACCCCTAATGCACACATTTCGATCATGAATGAAGTTTAAAACTTGGTTAAGATTAACACCAACCACACAGCTGATAACGAAAACTTACATCAATGAACGGCTCTCAATTAGTTAATTGAATAAAATAAGAGAAAGCGATAACAATTTTCAAATGATTTCTCTTCGGCAGCAAAGATCGGCAGCCTAGACATCAATGTTGTTTGAGAGGTTGTTTGAGAGAGTTTTCATTCTACTGAACTAGTTGAAGTCTAACTGGCATTGTGCGAAGACGTCGTCGTCGTCGAGCTGTTGGCGGATCGTTGTGTTTATTTTATTTTTAACGTGTCTCGACTAAGAAATAGAAAAATTGTGCCAATTTTTTTTTTTATAAATTAATAACAAACAACCAAACACACACACACTCCCACTTTTTAGCAAAATGAATACCTTGGCTCTAATAGCTTTTGCATTGTGGGCTCTGTTTATGCGTTGCTTGCCCAAAATTATGGAATTCATAAAACTGAGGCAATGGTCGGCATCGATACCGGGTCCATCGATAAGTGAACTCATTGAAAATGTTAAAAAAGGACGTAAGTTAAAAAAAAGAAGAAATCAATTTGTTTGAAAAAGCAAATTGATTGAAAAAATATAGTCAAGATACCAAGAAAAAATAAATAAAACCAGGGGATATCTATATTTAAGGGTTATACCGAAATATAACCTATATGAAATTTTTTTTGGAAATTGTATTTTTTTTTCTCAAAATAAGAATTAAAAATACCAAAAAGTGTTGTTGTTGAAAAATAGTTGAATTTGTAAAATTTAAAAAAAAAAACTAAAAAAATTATAACAAAACAAAAAATTAAACAGCAACTGAAACCAGTTGGTTGGCATCAGAACGTATTCAAGACGTGTACACACACATTTCGTTTTGATATTGGACTTTGCTATCAAATAGAGGCAATGTTATCATTAACTAAACACTCATCAACCCGTGAGGGGGATCTAAGTCGCAACATTATGTTTTGTGTTCGATGATAGTTGTTGACATAAACACGCGTATGAAGTGAGCATGGAATATATGTATCGTGCATACAGAACTGCACATATGTTGAGCAGATGTCTTCTTAAATAAAATATCTAACATTGTGATATGGGTTATAGTAGCTCACACTTATATTGTTCTCGTCATAGCCAATATCAGAATAGTTATCAAACAATAAATGTTTACTCCTTCAGGTACGAAAATCTTATCTGTCGTATTTGTGCCACCAAAATTTTAAGTACAACAACAACAGTGTTTTTTTACTACTTTTTGTTTGGATAAGTAATAATTAGAAAAAAAAAAATCTATTATCTAAACACGATCGTTATTTTATGTTTATTATGGCTCACATGCAGCAGAAATTCGAAAATGATTTATATACAGTGTTTTACCTAAATATTTGTAATTCGAAAACTCTAAATGCAATGTGGAATAATAGCAACAAATTAATTTTTCATAAATTTATTATACCCTACAACACTATGTGTTGGGGGTATTATAAGTTTGATTGGGCCAGAAATTATGTAAAACCTCGAAATATTGATTTCCCACATAGGAAAGTATATATGGATCTTCCTATCTCGCCGAGATGAGTCGATCTAGCTATGTATGTCCGTCCGTCCGTCTGTCCATGTTAATTTGTTATCAAGCTACAGGTCGCAATTATGAACCGATCCTCACGAAATTGAAAATGGAGGTGGGGTTAGGGGTTGAAATGGACCAAAAACAGAAAATTTTCCTGATTTTGCAGTTGCTCTATAGGTCACAATTATGAACCAATGGACGTGAAAATGTACATGGAGTTAGAGCTTAGGGCTGGGTAGTAGCCTACCAATTTAGGCGGCCATCCGATAATTAGAGGGTAAAATAGACCCTAACTTTTATATAAGAAAATAGGAAAATTTCCACTAAACCGCGAATACTTTCAACCCCAGCCAAATCACACAAACATTAAAAAATCACTTCTGACCATTACAGTGTTGCTAATAGCCAAGAAATCGGATATGTAGCAAAATAGGTGCAAAGACTTGATCTTATTTATTCTGCTTATAAATCAAGAACCGCTGGGCCGATTTTCACAATTCCCATCATTTCGGAATGGTTTTTTTTTTGCCAGAAAAGCAGAAAATCTAAGAAAATCGCGGAAAAATATACTAATAAACAAGTAAAGAAAGTCTTAAAGTCGGGCGGTGCCGACTTTATGATACCCTACACCACTTTGCTAATTAAATAGAGCTCCACATAACAATTAAAAGTTTATATGGGATAATTCAATCATACACGCTATGAATATAGTTATAATTTAAAGTTCAAAGGACTAAATATGCCGAAACATTTGTATCTATTAAATTCGGAATTGTATTGCCCATTTGGTGCACAATTAATTTGAAATCGGATAAAGATATATATGGGAGCTATATCCAAACCTGAAGCGATCTCGATAAAATTTGGCAAAGATATTTCTGAGCTGTATTTGATATATTTCCCTGAATATCGTTGTTACGGAGTGCATACTACGGCTGTGGGTAACAAATATGACAAATCGGATGAACTGTATATATGGGAGCAATAGCTACATCTGAACCGATATTCACCAAATTTGACATACTAGATTCTAGACCCAATTCGGTCGTAAGTGCCAAATTGCAACCCATTTGGACAAATATTAGACGTTTGGTGCACAATAAATAGTAAATCGGACGAAGTTATATATGGGAGCTATATCCAAATCTGAACCGATCTCGATAAAATTTAGCAAATGTGTTTCTGAGCTGCATTTGATATATTTCCCCATATATTGTTGTTACAGAGTGCATATTACGGCGGCGGTGGACAAAAATAACAAATCGGATGAACAATATATATGGGAGCTATATCTGAACCGATTTCAATCAAATTTGGCATACTTATTTTCAGTCCTAATTTGGTTGTATGTGCAAAATTCCATACTATTCGGGCTGATATTACACGTTTGGTGCACAATAAAAGGCAAATCGGACGAAGATATATATGGGAGCTATATCTAAATTTTGACCGATTATTTCCGTCCTTGGGCCAAACAAATGATCTGCGCAAATTATCATCTGGATCGGGCAATAAATGCGACCTGTACTTTGTTTACAAAAATACATGGACAGACGGACGGACATGCATAAATCGACTCAGAATGTGATTCTATGCAGATCATCAAAAGGAACTATGGGTCTATCTCGTTTCCTTCTGCCTGTTACAAACAAATGCACAAAGACATAATACCCTGACCACCTTGTGGTGTAGGGTATAAAAAGTGATTATTTTTTGTTCCATTTTTTTCAATTCTTGTCATATTTTTTATCGCAATGCGATTTTTTCAATTTGACTTACAATTTTGAATTGTAAATTTTCCAAATGTTTACACCCTTCAACACTACATTTTGAGGGTATTATATGTATGTCGCAATTATCGTCCGATCCTCACGATATTTGGCTTGGGGGTAGGGTCAGAATTAAAGCCTATTATTCTGAAGATTTACATTTAGAGGTGCAAATGGACTAAAAAATTTAATTTTTTCTAATTTTGTAGTCGCTCTATAGACCACAATTGAAACTAATCGACACGGAATTTCGCATCGGAAGAGAATTAAGGACAGGGAAGAAGTCTAGCTTTTTGGATGACCATTGGATTATATTTAGCTGTAAAATGGACCACAACTTTCACAACTTTTGCCAAATTCTCCGGGCCAAAAACTAAGGGTAACCTCTGGACGGGGCTCTTTGACATATTTCAAAAACGAAATCTTCCAAAATGGATTTGGATATTAGCGGATTTCGAACATATTGTAGTGTTGTAGGGTATCACATGGTCGGCCCCGCCCGACTATAGCCTTTGCTTACTTGTTTTTTTCTATTATAATTATTATTACAATTATAACGTGCCCAAAATAAAATGAGGGTCAATACCAAATCTCCCAAATTCGAAAAAAATTAATTCTGATTTAGATATAGCTCATTTTTTATACGCTCCACCTTCCAAAAGGAGGGTATATTAACTTTGTCATTCCGTTTGTAACATCCTTAAATATTCGTCGTAGACCCCATAAAGTCAGCATAAAATTCTAAGTCGATTTAACGATGTCCGTCTGTCTGTCTGTTGAAATCACGATACAGCCCACATTATCTGAAGTAGAGCGTCAAAATTTAGCGGAGCAATTTGTATTGTGTCTAGGATGGTTGATATTGAAAATGAGATATATCGGTCCACGTTCTGGTATAGTCCCCATATAACGGTACCTCCCGATATTTGGTATTTTGATGATTTATGCCACATTTTTTCACGGATTTGTCTAAAAAATTGGTATTTATTGGTCATAATGGGCTCCAGCTTCGGTGGCGAAACATTGCATGTATGGGTCCCCGATTTGTTATAGCCTCCATATAACGGTACCTCCCGATATTCGGTATCTTGATGATTTTTGACACATTTTTTCACGAATTTCTCTGAAAATTGGTAGTTGTAGGTCATAATGGGTCCTAGTTCGTTTGGTGAAACATTGTATGTGTAGGTCCACGTTTTGTTATAGTCCCCATATAACGGTACCTTCCGACATTCGGCATTTTAATGGTTTTTGCCACATTTCTTCTAATGTTTCCTTTACCCTAAGGTGGAGGGTATTAAAATTTTGGCCCGGTCGAACTTAATGTTTTTTTTACTTGTTTAGGTTCAACCGATTTGAATTTTAAGTCAAAACTAAACGCAAACTTTAGGATTGAACTAAATCCGTTTCAGGGCATTTGGAGTCGATCTATGGATGTCCGCTCGTCTGTCTGTCTGTCTGTCTGTCTGGCTGGTTGGTGTGCATGGATAATTCTCGAAGGGAGTATCCGATTTGATCCAAAAATGGTAATGTTGTCAAACAAATGGTGCATGTTTTAATTACTTTCAAGGACTTTTAACCCAAATACTCAGAACATTTTTCTAAACATATTGGTAAAACAAATAAAGTAGTATCACCGACAGATGTACAGGGTGAGATAAAAAAACTGCAACAAAGTCAAACGCCAAATTTTTAGATTATTTTATTTTATTTATTTATTTTTTTTTTTTTTTGAATGAAAGCAAAAAATGTCGGAAATAGCACCAAATTTTAGCATAAGTTTATATTTGTTCGAATTGGTCACCTTAGGTACGAATTGTGGCCTTCAAACGGTCAATGAAACCGTCACACACTACCCGAATGTTGCTCTTTGCGGTATTTTGGCCCATTCCCGGCGAAGCGCTTGCTAGAGGTGATCGACACTTTGGTATTATTTTAGGGCCAACCTTGCTGAGTCCGTGCTGAGTCCTGTTGGAATGTCCAAGGTCTGCGGCCAAAATGTTTTCGTTCCCAAGGCTTTAATAGAATATTTTCGCGATAATATTCGGCACTTATTCTGATGCCACGTCGCTTGAGTTCTGGTGGCCAACCGAAGGTGCACATTTTCAACTGACCTCTTTGGCAAGTAAACACGATAATTTTGTTTGATTACAAACTGCTGGACAACGAATGTTTTTTCATCGGAGAATGACTTTACCCCGAGCTAATTTTTCAATATTTGTCGAATGGAATATTGCGATATGTTCAGCTCACGAGACATTTTACGGCCATTTGAGCTTTTTATGAGCTTCATGGATATTAAAAATTTTGAGCCTTTGTGAGGGAGGTACCAGCAGGAGTGGACCGATATTGTCAATTTTCGCACCAGACCTAGCACTGACGCAAATATTAGGATAGGCAAAGTTGGAGCAAAATCGGATTATCGTTTCTCTATCTGTGCAAAAAATATATTTTTTGAAAATTTCGATTATTTGTGGGGGAGGTACCAAAAGGAGTGGACCGATATATTCCGTCTTAACACCAGGCCTTGGTTTAATATACATATTAGGATGTGCGAAGTTTAAAGACAATCGGACTCTTACATCACATTTTTTGAGAGTTGTAATTATTCAAAATTTTGACCATTTGTGGGGAGTGGAACGATATTTTCCATTTTCACACCTGACCTGGTACTGACGAAAATATTAGGATTTGCAAAGTTGAAGCAAAATCGTATTATCCTTTCTCTTTCTGTGCAGAAAATATATTTTTTAAAAATTTCGATCTTTTGTGGCGGAGGTACCAGAAGGAGAGTAGACCAATATTGCCAATCTGACAAAAATATTACGATGTACCAAGTTTAAACCAAATCGGGTACTCCCTTCGAGAGTTATCGTGCGCACCATCCAGATAGACATCCAAATGTCCTAAACCGGATTACGTACTTTTTGGTCATATTTGTAAATTTATATTGAACAAGTTAAAAAGCAGTAAGTTCGGCCGGGCCGAACTTTTAATACCCTCCACCATTTGCAACGAATTTTGAAATTTTTAAAAAATAAAATTCTTAAAAAATTCTGTTTTTCTATACGACGTGGACATACATACGCATTGTTTGTCATAAGCCATATCATATTCAAATTCGAAACTTGAAATAAACGGTGAATAATGTAGCTAAAATCATCAAAATATCGTATATAAGGAGGTGCCGTTAAATTGGAGCTGTGCGAAGACCTGGACCTGGAGCATAGACAATTTTCTGTCACAGGCTGTAGCATCCATTACGAACTTCAAATACCACATCTCAAACAATTTCGGTGGGTATTGTACCTAAAACCGTCAAAATACCGAATATAGGGAGGTACTGATATATGGGGCCTATACGAAGACCTGGACCCGCACAGACAATTTTCTGTCACAGACTGTAGTTCCCATAACGAACTTCGAGTACCAATTTTGAAACAATTCCCGTGAATAATGTCGCTAAAATCATCAAAATACCGAATATAGGGAGGTACCGTTATATGGGGGCTATATGAAAACGTGGACCTACATGCCTCATTTACGAACTTAACCTGCCTACTGGAAAAATAAACATGTGTGCAAAATTTTAGCCATCTATCTCAATTCATTCGAAAGATAGCGTGATTACAACAGACAGACGGACAGACAGACAGACGGACAGACAGACAGACAGACGGACATCGCTAAATCGACTTAGAATTTTACGCTGATCAAGAATATATATACTTTGTTGGGTCTGATATGAGTATTTCGAGGAGTTACAAACGGAATGACAAAGTTAATATACCCTCCATAGTATGGTGGAGGGTATAAAAAGGTAATTTTTTGCTTGTTGGGCCTTTTAAATAGTTTCGGGATACATTTCAAGTCACCTTGTAGGTTCTAACTTTTACAGACTACTAAAATATATTAAACATTTTATAATGAGATTTTTTGGTCTAGCTACTTGATCTTTAATCACGAGAAGAACCTTGATCTTCTTTCCCAGTTTCAGTTTGGTGCCTGCCCAAGGAGAACTTCCATTGAAACTAATTTTCTCTAGAGCCTCCACGTTTGACTGCAGATAATAATATATTTCAACTCACCATTTATGATCTCAGTATTTTATTGGTGACCAGGTCTTCAAATGATTTATTTTTGCAGTTTGGCAGAAACAGTACTCATATTGGCCAACCTATAAAAAATCTCATCCATACAGTGTTTCGTGGTAACTTCGGCACATAGATGCCGATTTCTTCTTTCCTTTTTTGTACAGTCCGCGATTTATGTTGAAGAATCTTCAAAAAAAAAAAAAAAATCTATGGAGGGTATATTAGCTTTGTCATTCCATTTGTAACTCCTCGAAATATTCATGATAGACCTTACAAATTATATATATTTCGGATCATTGTAGAATTTTACTACGACGATTTAGCGATGTCAGCCTGTCTGTGTGTCGGTCGGTCTGTCCGTCTGCCTGTTGTAATCTAGCTATTTTTCGAATTGATATAGAAGGCTAAAATTTTGCATACATGTGTATTTCGCAGGCAGGTATGTTCATAAATGGGCCATGTCACTCCACCGATATAACGGTACCTCCTCATCAGTTTTTTATTTTAGCCACATTATTCACCCGAATTGTTTCAAATTTCGTATTCGAAGTATGTAATGGGTACTACAGCCTATGCTACAAATTTTGTATGCGGGTCCCGCGTCTTCGTATAGCCCCCATATAACGATATAACCCTTCTCCGGCATTTTGAATTGTTTCAAATTTCGTATTTAAAAATCTTAATGGGTTCTATGGCCTATGACAAAGAAATTACTTATGCAGGTCCACGTCATCGTATAGCCTTCGCATAAAGGTCATCAATTAAACGGTAATTTTAAAAAATTTTCAAATTCCTTCCAAATGGTGGAGGGTATCGGCCGGGCTGAACTTAGCTGTTTTTTACTTGTTTATTTATTCCCATGTGAATGTATTTCATTCAAACTTCTCTTTTGTTCATTGCTTTTCAGAAATCCTTTCATGGTTCAAGGAGCTGCGCCAGAAACACGGTTCCACATTTCGCATTTGGTTTGGTAAAGATTTGATGGTATTCTTTACGGATCCAGAGGATATTAAACAGCTGTTGGGCAACAATAATCTGCTGTACAAGTCAAGCAATTATAAAATTGTGACTCCCTGGTTGGGCAATGGTCTTCTCACCAATGGGGGCGAGTCATGGCATACTAGGAGAAAGTTCCTTACACCGGCATTCCATTTTCGCATTTTGAGCGAATTTAAAGAACCCATGGAGGAGAATTGTCGAATTTTGATAAGGCGTTTGGATGAAAAGGTTGAGGGTGGGGAATTTGACATTTATCCGTATATTACACTGTTCGCCTTGGATGTGATATGTGAGACGGCCATGGGCATTAAGAAGAATGCACAAATGCAATCGGAATCGGAGTATGTGAAGGCGGTGCAGCAGTGAGTCTAGAGATTTTATTTATTTTAGATTTTTCTTTAAAAATGTTTGGTTATTTTCAGAATTTGCCATATTCTACACAAGCGCTCATTTTCGTTTTGGCAAAGAAACAACATCTTCTTCAAATTCACCCAAGATGGCCGTAAACGTGATGCCTGCTTGAAGATTCTGCATGACGAAACGGATCGTGTCATCAAGCTGAGGCGAAAAATGTTGGAAGATTCCAAAATCACAAGTATGCTAGATGCCGAAAAATCCTGCGATAGTTTTGGACAAAAGAAACGTTTCGCCTTCTTGGATATGCTGCTGATATCCCAAATGGAAGGTGTCCCCCTGACCGATCGTGAAATACGCGAAGAAGTTGATACATTTATGTTTGAAGGCCACGATACGACAAGTTCGGCAATTGGTTTTGCCATCTATTTGCTATCACAACATGCCGAGGTACAAAAGCAGGCCTATGAAGAAGCTGTGGCTTTTGAAGGTCGGGAAAAGGAATCAATGCCGTACTTGGAGGCAATTATAAAGGAAACTCTGCGTTTATATCCCTCGGTGCCATTCTATTCGCGATCGGTCAAGGAAGATTTACAGGTGGGACAAATTACGGTGCCGAAGGGTGCCAGTGTCAGTATTTTATCCTATATGGTGCATCGCGATGAGCAGTACTACCCGGAGCCCGAGAAATTCGATCCATCAAGATATTTCAAAAATGAAAAAGATCTACATCCATTCAGCTTTGTGGCCTTCAGTGCCGGGCCACGTAATTGCATTGGTGAGTTGGGAATGGGGGAAAAGGGGAAATATCTTTAAATGGAAATACGAGTTTTTCCAAAAACAAAGAACTTTAAATCCATCGCTAGTTTTATAAAAAAACGTTTTTTATTAGTCAGAAAAAAATGAGAGAAGTTAAGTTTGGGAAGAATATTTTGAAAGTTTCTAAAAAAGCCACTTGTTCTCGTCTATATCCGTAATTTGTTATACCCTCAGGCATATGGCAACAGGGGGTATGTATTATAATAGCGCCAAAACGATATATGATCGGACCAAAACGTGTCTCATCGAGATTACGGATTTAGACCCTAGATCTTTGTCTGTCCGTCTGGCTGGTGCGCACGATAATTCTCGAAGGGAGTATCCGATTTGATCCAAACTTGTTACATCGTAATACTATTGTCAAACTTAGATCGAGTTTGGAGATGGGCAATATCGGTCCACTCCTTCTGGTACCTCCTCCACAAAACGTCAATATTTTCAAAGAAAATAATTTACTGTACAGAAAGAGGGAGGATAATCCGATTTTGCTCTACCTACTAACCTAATATTTGCAAGTGCGAAAATATGCAAAATCGGTAAACTCCATCAAGTTCCTCCCCACAAAAGGGTCAACATTTGAATAATTCTAACTCTTATAAAATGTGAGGATATATATCGGTCCACTTCTTCTGACCCCTCACCTACAAAGGGTCAAAATTTTGAAAAAGTTCACAGAATATGAAATTCATATACTATTCTATTCAAACTTGCAACATATCAATATTTCTATGAACACCTGTTACAAAGATGGTAGAGATCGGACAATTCCTTCTGGTATCTCCAAAGGTTCAAATCTTTTAATAACCAAAACGTTTCAAAAATTCGAAATAAGCATTCGGTTCTATTCTTACTTCATACATCCCATTATTTCAACTAACACAAGATCTGCTGTGAAGTTTCAATATATCGGACAACTGCTTCTGGTACCTCCCCTAAATTTTGAATATCCATGAAGCTCATAAAACGAGAATTTAACATCCGATTCTATTTGGTACCTCCCCTACAAAGGGTCAACATTTAAATAACTAAAATGCTTATAAAATCCGAAATAAGCATCCGATTTTCTTCATATTTCACACATCCCATACTAACACAAGATCTACTGT
>NW_026712380.1:320230-327730 GCF_030504385.1 Musca domestica | reverse complement strand
TTTGAATTGTATCGGTTAATATTGCATTTTTTCTCCAATTTATGATGAGGTCCAAACTGCCAAGCAAACCTCAAAACATTCCACTGAGTCACTCATGGGTCTATAAAACATATCAGACCTTTAATATTTAATTTTTTTTAATTGTAAATAATAAAATTCCATTTTGTTTAGGTCAAAAGTCGCCATGCTGGAGTTGAAGTGCAGTCTCTCACATCTTTTGCGTAATTTTGAATTTCTACCAGCCAAAGATTTTAAACCCAACCCCTTGCCGGAGCTGGTAATGAAGAGTGGAAATGGTATTAAAGTCTGTGTTAAACGTCGCTGAAGAACTCAGTTGGCATTGATTTTTGAAACGTTGTAATTGTTGGCATAAGTGCCAAAATGTGAAGTTATATTCCAAACAAATGTAATTATGTATTTAACATTTAAAATATAATTGTGTATGTATTAACAAAATAAATAACATTTTTTATTAATTTATCTATTACAAGGGTCCAATATAAAAAGCATTTCTTCTTAATTTAAATATATAATTCTACATATCTAGGCTCTTGGAAACGGAATCAAAATCAGGGTCTTTGAATTGGAGTCAGTAAACTTAACTTAAAACAAGTAAAACAAGTAAGCAAAGGCTACAGTCGAGCGGGGCCGACCGTTGAATACCCTACAACACTATAATAAACGATACAGTTTATATAGGTGAGATACTCGAAAGAATTCCACAAGATATTGTGACAAATAATAAAAGAAAACCATCAGGTTCCGTTCTTTCATTTTCGAATAATAGCAACTTAAACTAATTTACCCATTTCCAATTTATTGGTAGTTGTTGTACGTAAATGGTCTTCCTAGATCTGGAACCAATATTTCCCAAAGACCTATAATCTCTCAGAAGTGGCAAAAGATTAACATTTATTATTGGTTTTTGACTGAAACGCATCTATATGAGATACAGACATTTGACTATATTCTTCAACGAAATCAGCGTTAACGAAATAGTCAGAAGTGAATTCTCCAAAAAGTCACTGGAATGGACATTTTCGTATTTGTCTACAAAAGTTGGCAAACTATTTCACACATTGAATATTTTGGATGGCCATCCGAAACTGCTTGGCTTTTGCTATGTGCGGTAACCCCCATTCAAATGTGCGTGAGGATCGGGCGATAATTACGACCTGCTGACAATTTTGCAGTTTTTTGGTCCATTTCAACACCTAAATATAAGGCAATCATCTCCAAAAAGAGTAGACTTCTATTCTGACCCTCATTTTATCCCCATGCAAAATTTCGTAAGGATCGGTCCATAAATGCGATCTGTATATGATATCTTGATATCCTAACTACTTAGTTTTGTTAGTTGTAGAAATATTACCAAATGTTTAATTCAAAATGAAAATATGCCAAAAATATGACAAAATTGAAAAAATATGAGAAAATTTTACAAAATCAATATTTTCATCTTTAGAGAGATATTTTTATGCGATTTTTTTAGACGTTTTTCCTTTCCTGCCATTCTGAATTAATGAGAACTGTCGAAATCAGTTCAGCCGTTCTCGACATATAAGAGATCTTTCAAGCATATCTTCTTTGATAAACATATATATTGCACATATTTTGCTATATATCCGTTTTGTTGGATGTTAACATCAATGTAAAGATCAGAAGTAACCTTGTCATGGCTTTGTGATTTCGCCGGGATTTAAAATATTCGCGGTTTAATGAAAAATTTTGATTTTTTTCAACAAAAAAGATATGGTCTTTTTTCCCGCTAAATATTATCCGATGACCACCCAAATGGGTAGGCTTCTTCCCCGCCCTAAACTCTAGCTACATGCGAAATTCCGCGTCGATTGGTCTATAATTGCGACCTGTAGAGCAAGTGAAAAATCAGGAATTTTTTTAGTTTTTGGTCCATTTCAACCTCTAAATATTATGCGATCATCACCAAAAGAAATAGGGTTCTATTCTGACCCTAGCCCCACCTCCATTTTAAATTTCGTGAAGATCGGACCATAATTGCGACCTGTAGAGTGATTACAAATTAACATGGACAGACGGACAGACGGACAGACGGACGGACGGACATACATAGCTAGATCGACTCAGCTCGGCGAGCTAGGAAGACCCATATATACTTTCCTATGTGGGAAATCAATATTTCGTGGTGTTACATAATTTTTGGCCCAATCAAACTTATAATACCCCCAACACATAGTGTTGTAGGGTATAAAAACTGTAAGTTCGGCCATATTTGGCAATTTAAAAAAAAAAAAAATAAAAACAAATGCGAAACTTGAAAAAAATATAGTGAATAAAGAATAGAAAAAATCATCAAAATACCGGATATAGGAAGGTACTATTATATTATATGGGGGCCATACCAAAACGTGAACCTGCACAGACAATTTTCTGTCATAGGCTGTGGTATACGTGACGAACTTCAAATACCAAATTTGAAACAATTCCGGTTAATAATCTCGCGAAAATCATCAAAATACCGAATATCAGGAGATGCCGTTATATGGAGGCTATACGAAGACGTGGACCCTAACAGACAATTTTCTGTCTTAGGCTGTATTATCCGGTACGAACTTCAAATACCAAATTTGAAACAATTCCGGTGAATAGTGTCGCTAAAATCATCAATATACCGAACATCGAGAGGTACTGTTATATGGCGGCTATACCAAATCGTGGACCGATATATCTCATTTTCAATACCAACCATCCTAGACATAATACAAATTGTTCTGCCAAGTGTTTAAGCTCTACGCCAAATAATGTGGCCTGCATCGTGATTTCAACAGACAGACAGGCAGACGGACATCGTTAAATCGACTTAGAATTGTATGCTGATCATGGACACAAGTACTTTATGGGGTCTACGACCCTCCTTTATAAGGTGGAGGGTATAAAAACTGACTTCGCGTCATAACATTATTAATTTCTTAATTTTCCAGATTTAATTTTCACATTTTAGAACAGTATTGGCATTTCATTTTGGATATACTGAGAATGGAGTAATTGGTTGGTATTGAAAATGGGCTTCCCTGTTTGATTTAGTCTTCATATTACCATATCTCACGATTTTGAGTTTTTCGAAGAGTTCAGCTGCATTTTTATACCCTTCACTCACATAGTATGGAGGGTATATTAAGTTTGTCATTTCGATTGTAACACCTCGAAATATAATATTTAGACTCCACAAAGTATATTCTTGATCAGCATAAAATTCTAAATCGATTTAGCAATGTATGGGCAACATAGGTTTTGTTGTATTCCCTATATAACTTTGCCTTAAGATATTCGGTATTTTGATGCTTTATTTCGAACTTTTCACCGGAAATGTTTCAAATTTTCAGCAGAAAATTACTCATACTCATATGACCGAAAATTGCCTTTGCAGATCCACGTCATCGTATTAGACCCATATAATGGTATCTCCCTTTATTCGGTATTTTGATGATTTTAACGACATTATTCACCGGAATTGTATCAAATTTGGTATTTGAAGTTCGTAACGGATACTACAGCCTATGATTGAAAATTGTTTGTGCAGGTCCCCATATAAAGGCACCTCCCGATATTCGTTACTTTAATGATTTTAGATGCATTATTCACCGGAATTGTTTCAAGTTTCGTATTTGAGTATAGTACTGCGTTCACGTCTTCGTATAGGCCCGAATATTACGGTAACTCGCTATATTCGGTATTTTTCAACGGAATTGTTTTGAAAATTTTCGAATTCCTTCCTTCAAAATTCGTCCCGGCCTTACTTACTTATTGCATTTTACTTGTTCTTTTTTTTTAACAAATTTGCTCTAATTTGGCAATTCACTATTCGACAGGAAATTTTTCAAAAATCGTAAGTTATTTGGTATAGTTCTCACAGTGTTATTGGATATTGAGGACATAGCCCTCACATCCCAATGAATTCACTTTAAATTGGCATTTTGAATTCCCATTGAATATAAAATTCTCTCTACAAAAAGAAATCAGTATCTGTCAGTTTTTGACATAAGCTCCATATAGATTTAGCGGAGTTTAATGTCATTTCTGAAGATTTTGACTCTAATTTGTGACCGTACTGTTTGTTACTTCATAACTTACATTCTTTAGAAGTAAAACTCGTTGTGGCTTTAAGATATTCAGTTTAGGTCTATAATTTTGGATAACCGCCATTTTGAAGGATTTTATTTAACACTAGATAGGTATACATTTGATATGACCAAAAATACCTTACAAAGGTCAAGGTTTGCGAACCATGTGTTTTCGTACTAAATCCCTTTCAGGACCATTGGAGTAGATTTACCAATTCGTCCATGTCTTTCGCGAAGGGTGCATCTACCTGGGTTCAACATAAAATAGTAAATTTAAATAAATAAGATCTATAATGCCTATTACAGTTGGATATTATCGGTCTAATTTCTCTAGTCGAAATTCGGAATGCATGGTAAATGACACGACCTATATATGTATGTCTACCAATCTCACAAACGGAAAATGTCTATCATCTTCGTGTTAAATACTGGAATGTGTGGAATTTAAAAAGAATCGGATGTTAATTTCGGATTTTCCACCTCTTTATCACAAACCTTTCATAGGGGTCCCAATACAAAATTTCAAATTTCCGGCTTTATCCGTTCACCCTAAACCAAACAGTTTAAAATTTAGTACCATTTAGTACAGTTTGCACTTTTCCTTTACACATGATTACACATTTCTACAGCGGTCAAACCTACTTCCAACCTTTATTCTTATGCCTAATTTGAAGTTTTTTGCTCTATACGTTCACATAATACGAAATGGTACCATTTTAGAATTTTACAACTTTTCGGGACTTTAAAGTTTGAATATCCAAATTTAAAGTTTGGTACATCTATTCTGCACTCCATCAGTGACTCTCATTCCAAGTTCCGTTTTGTCCAACACAGTGTTTCCATTGTTAGTCTATTTAAGTACTTTTTGTACCCTTTTAGTACGACTTTCCGAAAACCTAGTCTTATCACACGCTAACGCATCATCAATTGGCATTTGTGTAAAATTTCAAAATTCTTGCTTTTGTGGCGAAAGATAGGAATGAGTGGAGACACATTGTCTATCTACGATTTAGACCTATGTTTTATTAAAATATTACGATATGCCAAATGTTAACTACATCGATACTCTCTTTGCTCTACATGAGATTTTTATTATACCCTACACCACATAGTGGTGTGTGTCTTCGTGCATTTGTTTGTAACATGGTGAAGGAAACGAGATAGACCCAGAGTTCCTTTTGGTGATCAGCATAGAATCACATTTTGAGTCGATTTATGCATGTCCGTCTGTCTATACAGGTCACATTTGTTATTCGATTGAGATAAAATTTTCCAAATAACATTTGTATGGCTCAAGGACGACCCTATTGAAATTGGTGAAAATCGGTCCAAGTTTAGATATATCTCCCATATATATCTACGACCGATTTTAGGTTAATTGTGGCTCAAATGGCTAATATGGAGTGAATTTTGGCATTTCCTACCGAATTCAGTCTACAAGCATGTACTTCCGATTTTGTGAAAATCGCCTCAGATATAGCTATAGCTCCCATATATATGTTTCATCCGATTTTAGATTTCTTTTGCAACAAATGGCTAATATCAGTGCAAATGGTGTGAATTTTGGCACTTCCGACCGAATTTAGTATAGAAATAAGTAGATTAAATTTGGTGCAAATCGGCTCAGATATAGCTACAGCTCCCATATATATGTTTCATCCGATTTGGTGTTTAAGCCCCTCAAATTCGTAAAATGCACGATACAAGAATAATATTTGCTATCAGATATCAGATACAGCCAAGAAATATCTGTTTTCAATTTTATAAAGATCGGTCCAGATTTGGATATTGCTCCCATATATATATCATCATCCGATTTCAGGTTTATTGTGCACCAAATGGCTAATATTAGCCCAAATGGAGTGAATGTTCGTAAATCCATCGAATGTAAAAACGAGTTTACCTTTTGAGTTTAGTCTTGATTTCTTTATTGCATTCCCTTTACAACGAAAACAAGTAAAAAAGCAGTAAGTTCGGCCGGGCCGAACTTTTAATACCCTCCACCACTTGGTACAAATTTGGCAATTTCCAAAAAACAAAAAAAAATTAAATTAAATCCGTTAAAATTCTGTTAAAATCTTAAAAATACCGAATGCCTATACGACGACGTGGACCTGCATAGGCAACTTTTGTCATAAGTTATTACAATATTTAAATGCGAAACTTGAAGAAAAATCTGTTTATAATGTAGCTAAAATCATCAAAATACCGAATATAGGGGGTACCGTTATATGGGGGCTATACGAAGACATGGACCTGCACAGACAATTTTCTGGCATGGGCTGAAGTATCCATTACGAACTTCATATGCGAAATTTGAAACAATCCCGGTAAATACTGTCGCTAAAATCATCAAAATACCGAATATCGGGGGGTGCGATATATGGGGGCTATACGAAGACGTGGACCTACATGGCTCATTTTTTGCCTTAGGATGTAGTATCCATTACGAACTTCAAATACCAAATTTGAAACAATTCCGGTGGGTACCATTATATGGCGGCCATACAAAGACGTGGACCTGCACAGATATTTTTCTGTTTTAGGCTGTAGTATCCATTACGAACTTCAAATGCCAAATTTGAAACAATTCCGGTGAATAATGCCACTAAAATCATCAAAATACCGAATATCGGGAGGTACCGTTATATGGGGGCTATATGATAATTTGGACCTACATGGCCCATTTACGAACTTAGCCTGCCTACTGGAAAAATATACATATGTGCAAAATTTTAGCTTTCTGTCTCAATTTGTTCGAAAGATAGAGTGGAGTTACAAATGGAATGACAAAGTTAATATACCCTCCATAGTATGGTGGAGGGTATAATAAAAGAGATTTTCGCATTGCCTTGTAATAATAATTTGCTAAAATTTTCCAGTGGGCAGAATTCGTAAATGGGCCATGTCGGTCCACGTTTTCATATAGCCCTCATATAACGGTACCTCCCGATATTCGGTATTTTGACGATTTTAGCGACATTATTCACCGGAATTGTTTCAAATTTGGTATTTGTAGTTCGAAATGGATGCTACAGCCTAAGACAGAAAATTTTCTGTGCAGGTCCACGTCTTCGTATAGCGCCCCTATAACAGTACCTCCTGATATTCGGTATTTTGATGATGTTAGCGACATTATTTACCGGAATTCTTTCAAATTTGGTATTTAAAATTCGAAATGGATACTACAGCCTAAGACAGAAAATTGTCTGCGCATGCCCATGTCTTCGTATAGCCTCCATATAACAGTACCTACCGATATTCGGTATTTTAATGATTTTAGCGACATCATTCAACGGAATTCTTTCAAATTTAGTATTTAAAGTTTGAAGTGAATAGTACAGCCTAAGACAGAAAATTTTCTGTGCAGGTCCACGTCTTCGTATAGCGCCCCTATAAC